>NC_133365.1:3402686-3448875 GCF_049309525.1 Garra rufa | reverse complement strand
CTTATGTAATTAAAGTACATATGTGAATTTCTTCCTCAAAGATGGTCTGTAGCATTGCTCACAGCTCTCTTACCCTCTCTGCCTCTCACCCCTCCCCCCTGCAATAATGAGCTTCTCTCAGCATGACAGAACGCACACACACAGTAGAGACATTCACCAGAGTGACAGCAGGTTTCTGATTTCGTTTTTTAATTTTCATTAATTCATTGAAGCTTGTATAAAATTTATATTAACAGCACATGCTCAGAATGATTAGATCTCTGTGTGAAAAAAGTTGTAAAGAGTTTGGATGCTGCACTTTAAAGATATAAAAAAATGATGGTTATGTTTTTTACTACTTCTTTAAAAAATCATCACGTCAACACCGTTCAAGATATCCAAAATCCGCTCGCAATTTAACATCTTCAGAATCTTCTCTTCATGTTAAAAAAGTTTGGTGTGATTAGCTGTTTGTTCTTAGAAGGAGTATGAATTTGTTTACTGCCTGATTTTTCCAAAAAAACACATTCAAATGGAAATAGCTGGCTTCCTGTTGGTCTTAGCTAATGAGTTTAATTTAGAAAGTTGTCCAGATTGATGAGAACAATATATGTACAGAGTTTTGTGACTGTAGGAAAAACTAACCCCCCAACTTTTGTCAAAAGATGGCGCTATAGAGTGCCTGCTCCACGCCCATTTATGACCTTTTGCCAGTGTCTAACTATCATTAATATTGATGTGTGTGTTGAGTTTCATGAAATTCTTAGCATGTTATCTGCCTCGAAAAGACAGGAATCTAATTTTAAAGTTTGAGACGTTGCCATGGCAACAGCATTTGATTTATCATCGACCCCTTTACATATTCGCATCGGCCGTGTTTTGACATGATTTTGATGAAGTTTAAAGAAAATCAAGTAAAATTAAGAGGCTGATTTCAAAGCATTTTGAAAATGACACGCTTCCTGCTGCCAGTTGGTGGCGCTATAACTTTGACTCATAATAGTCACATTTATGGAATCGGCATCATACAACGAACAAACTGGTGAAGTTTCATCAGAATCAGGCAATGTGTGCAACAGTTATTAGACACTTCCTGTTTCTCATTTCTCGCCATAACTTTGTCGCCTTGCCACGGCCAAACCGTACGAGATATCAAAAATCTCCTCGCAATTTAGCGTCCCCAATGTCTTGAGATCATGCTGACCGAGTTTGGTGACAATCCCATGGAATTCCTGGGAGGAGTACGTTAAATTCCAGAGCATGCACTTTTTAAACAGCCCTAAATATCTCACTTCCTGTTGCGTGGAGCCCATGACATAGAGTACAAAAGTTGTTCAGCTCGATGAGTTCTATATGTGTACCGAGTTTCATATCAATACGTGCAAGTATGTGTGCACAGTACATCAAGTTTTCAAACTGTGTTCCAGGGGGCGCTGTAGAGGCCCTGAACCACGCCCGGGTCCCAGCCTCTGTGGCGTCCGGACGACGGCAGATTCCGACATGTGTGCAAATTTTCAAGAGTTTTTGAGTATGTTAAGGCCCCCAAAAGTGCCCCAACGGTTGAAAAAAAAGAAAAAAAAAAAAAAAAAAAAAATAAGAACCCTTAGAAGAACAATAGGGCCTTCGCCCCTTTGGGCTCGGGCCCTAATAATTAAAGCTGCGAGCAGCGATGAACGGGCCCTCGCACCCGGGCTCACCGCCGACCGGTGGCTTCAGGAAAACAGCAAACGGTGGGCAGTATGCTTTTAATACAGTAAATATAGAAAAAATATGTCATAAGTCATTTAAATGTGCCAAACTTGCCGCTGCCAGCTGGTGGCGCTATGTCTATAACTGATTATTGGCATGTAGATGTGTTCAGGCCAGCACTATTATCAAACATATGAAGTTTGGTGCAGATTGACCTTGGTATGTTTGAGTTAGTGAAATATATGAGATATCCTGCTGCCAACAGGTGGGGCTATGATAATATCTGAATATTGGTCTTTAGGTGTCTTCAGGCCAGGACTCTTACCAAACCTGTGAATTTTGTGGCAGATCAGACAGTTTCAGGCTAAGTTATAACCACTTCTATGTCTATGCAGAAACATCAAACTTTGTCAGGCCACCACGGACATGCCCTTTAATGAAAACTCAAGATCTTCACAATTTAACATCTCTAAGGCCTCAAGATCAGACTGACCAAATATACTGTTGATTTAATTAAATGCAATCAATGCAAGGACTTCAGATAGATGCCAACTGTGAACCAGTATGCTACAAATTCCTTATTTTCTGATGATGATAAGAACATGTAATTCATGATGATAGCAAAATGTTATTATTGCTTCCTTTACATCCACCACTTCTGCTTAAATGTCATTGTTACCTATCTGAACAATTTTTGTATAATATATTTTTGTATAAAATCAATTTTTGTCATAACTAAGAATCAATAAGGAAGACGGTGCCCAGTTGGCACATGCATTCACAGTAACCATCTGCTAGTTTGGATTTTAAGTTTACAGAATTGAAAGGGTTACACTTTAAAATCAACACACAGACACATACACACAAAATATAAAATGTTGCCATCCAGTTTCATTTGTTAAAATTAACTATATCAGTTAACATGACCAATAAATAAATAGCATTTATTAATGTTAATTAATATTAAGCTAAAAAAAAGTATTCATATAAAGTTTATGTACTGTGAATTAACATGAACATGAACACAGTTCATGTGGGTGTACAGCAATACACAATAAAGTGCTCTATAAACGCTTTCTTTCAAAATATCTTTAAAAATCAAGTTGAGTATTTTAACGGGGTGATATATATATATATATATATATAACTGATCTTAAAATTATGGTTTTCAGATGTTTTGAAGAGATAACAGTAACGTTTGTTTTGTTGTCAAAGTTTGTCTTAATTTTTTATTATTATTATTTTATATTCAATAAATAACACTATGTAAATATTGTCTATCAATGAAGATAAATTGATCATGCTAAAAAGTTGTATTTTTTTAAATCTTTTGCTATGTGACTGAATAGGACAAGTTCATGGTACAGTTAAGTAAAAAATAAATTAAAAACAACAACTGCAAAATACGAACAATGAAAGACTTAGTGACCCTTTATATTTTCTCAAAATATCAGACTCTCAAAGATCAGACATATTTATGTAATTACAATACATATGTGCATTTTTTGTTCAAAGATGGTCTGTAGGATGGCTCTCTACTCTGTCACCCTCTCTGCCTCTCACCCCTCCCCCCTGCAATAATGAGCTTCTCTGTGCCTGACTGAACGCACACACATACTGTAGAGACATTCACCAGAGTGACAGCAGGTTTCTGAGTTATTTTTTAATTTTCTTTAATTCATTGAAGCTTGTATAAAATTTATATTTCCAGCACTTGCTCAGAATGATTAGATCTCTGTGTGAAAAAAGTTTTAAAGAGTTTGGATGCTGCACTTTAAAGATATAAAAAATTAGGGTTATGTTTTTTACTACATCTTTAAAAAATCACCACGTCAACACCGTTCGAGATATCCAAAATCCGCTCGCAATTTAACATCTTCAGAATCTTCTCTTCATGTTAAAAAAGTTTGGTGTGAACAGCTGGTTGTTCTTAGGAGTAGTGTGAATTTGTTTACTACCTGATTTTTCAAAAAATCCACCTTCAAATCAAAATAGCCGGCTTTCTGTTGGTCTCAGCTAATGAGTTTGATTTAGAAAGTTGTCCAGATTGATGAGAACAATATATGTACAGAGTTTGGTGACTGTAGGAAAAACTAACCCCCCAACTTTTGTCAAAAGATGGCGCTATAGAGTGCCTGCTCCACGCCCATTTATGACCTTTTGCCAGTGTCTAACTATCATTAATATTGATGTGTGTGTTGAGTTTCATGAAATTCTAAGCATGTTATCTGCCTCGAAAAGACAGGAATCTAATTTTAAAGTTTGACACGTTGCCATGGCAACAGCATTTGATTTATCATCGACCCCTTTACATATTCTTTATCGGCCGTGTTTTGACATGATTTTGATGAAGTTTAAAGAAAATCGAGTAAAATTAAGAGTCTGATTTCAAAGCATTTTGAAAATGACACGTTTCCTGCTGCCAGTTGGTGGCGCTATAACTTTGACTCATAATAGTCACATTTATGGAATCGGCATCATACAAGGAACAAACTGGTGAAGTTTCATCAGATTCAGGCAATGTGTGCAATAGTTATTAGACACTTCCTGTTTCTCATTTCTCGCCATAACTTTGTCGCCTTGCCACGGCCAAACCGTTCGAGATATCAAAAATCTCCTCGCAATTTAGCGTCCCCAATGTCTTGAGATCATGCTGACCGAGTTTGGTGACAATCCCATGGAATTCCTGGGAGGAGTACGTTAAATTCCAGAGCATGCGCTTTTTAAACAGCCCTAAATATCTCACTTCCTGTTGCGTGGAGCCCATGACATAGAGTACAAAAGTTGTTCAGCTCGATGAGTTCTATATGTGTACCGAGTTTCATATGAGTACGTGCAAGTATGTGTGCGCAGTACATCAAGTTTTCAAACTGTGTTCCAGGGGGCGCTGTAGATGCCCTGAACCACGCCCGGGTCCCAGCCTCTGTGGCATCCGGACGACGGCAGATTCCAACGTGTGTGCAAATTTTCAAGAGTTTTTGAGTATGTTAAGGCCCCCAAAAGTGCCCCAACGGTTGAAAAAAAATAAAAAAAAATAAAAAAAAAACAAATAAGAATCCTTAGAAGAACAATAGGGCCTTCGCCCTTTTGGGCTCGGGCCCTAATTAAAGCTGCAAGCAGCGATGAACGGGCCCTCGCACATGGGCTCACCGCCGACCGGTGGCTTTAGGAACACAGCAAACGGTGGGCAGTATGCTTTTAATACAGTAAATGTAGGAAAAATAGATCAAAGTCACTTAAATGTGCCAAATTACCTGCTGCCAGCTGGTGGCGCTATGCCTATAACTGATTATTGGCATGTAGATGTGTTCAGGCCACCACTTTCATCAATCATATGAAGTTTGGTGCAGATTGACCTTGGTATGTTTGAGTTAGTGAAAGATATGATATATCCTGCTGCCAACAGGTGGCACTATGATAATATCTGAATATTGGCCTTTAGGTGTCTTCAGGCCAGGACTCTTACCAAACCTGTGAAGTTTGAGGCAGATCGGACATTTTATGGCTGAGTTATAACAACTTATATGTCTATGGCGAAACATCAAACTTTATCATGCCGCCACAGACACGCCCTTTAACGAAAACTGAAGATCTTCACAATTTAACATCTCTAAGGCCTCTAGATAAGAATGGCCAAATATAATGTTGACTTCATTAAATCTCTAGGAGGAGTTTGATACAAGTCATTTCCTGTTGTCAACAGGTGGCGCTGTGATTATAATAGAATATTGGCCTTCAGATGTGTTCAGGCCAGGACTTTTATCGAATATGTGAAGTTTGAGGCAAATCGGACATTTTATGGCTGAGTTATAACAAGTTTTATATCCATGGCGAGACCTCGAAATTTGTCAGGCCGCCACGGACACGCCCTTTACCGAAAACTCAAGATCTTCACAATTTAACATCGCTACGGCCTTTATATTAGACTGACCGATTTTGGTGTTGATCTGAATAAATCTCTAGGAGGAGTTGGTTGTAGAGTACAGCATTACACTTCCTGTTGCCTGCAGGTGGCGCTATGACTATAACTGAATATGGGCATCTAGATATCTTCGGGTCAGGAGTGTTATCACACATGAGAAGTTTGGGACAGATAGGACATTGTATGCCTGAGTTATAGCAACTTCCTTTTTCATGGCGAAGCATCGAAATTTGCGAGGCCGCCACGGACACGCCCTCCGATGAAAACTCTAGATCTTCACAATTTTAGGTCACAAAGGGCTTTAGACTAGACTCTGCAAATTTGGCGTTGATCCGAATAAATCTGTAGGAGGAGTTCGTTCAAGTACGACACCTGAAAAAGGCAAAAATGACACAAATTTTGCTTAGAATATTAATATTAACCGACTTCCTGTTGGGTTTCGGATTTTGTTCCAAGAGGCTTTTTTGTAGGTATTGGTGAGTTACATGTGTGTACCGATTTTGGTGCATGTACGTGAATCACAGCTGAAAGCGCACACCGCTGAACGTCTAAAGGTGGCGCTGTCGAGCCATTTTGCCACACCCACTTCTGAAACCCAAATCAGACGTAAATTTTCGCCAGGTTTGATGTGTGTGCAAAGTTTTGTGAGTTTTCGGGAATGTTTAGGTCCTCTAAAATGCGATTCACTTTGGAGAATAATAATAATAATTAAAGCTGCAAGCAGCGATGGGAGGGCCCTCGCACCGGGCTCACCGCCGACCTGTGGCGAATGGTGGGCACTATGCTTTTAACATAGTAAATTTAGGAGGAATATGTGGAAGTCATTTAGATGTGCCAGATTTCTTGCTGCCACCTGGTGGCGCTATGTGTATAACTAAATATTGGCATGCGGATGTGTTCGTGCCAGCGATTTTATCAAACATGTGAAGTTTGGTGCAGATTGAACATGGCATGCTTGAGTGTAATACATGACATATCCTGCTACCAACAGGTGGCGCTATTACGAAATATTGGCTTTTAGATGTCTTCAGGCCAGGACTATTGGCAATCATGTCAAGTTTGGTGCAAATTGTACATTGCATGCTTAAGTTAGTGTAAAACAAGTAATTTGCTGTTGCCAGCTGGTGGCGCTATTACTATAACTAAATATTGGCATGTAAATGTATTCAGGCCAGGACTCTTATCAAACAAATTAAGTTTGGGGTTGATTGGACATTGCATGCCTGAGTTACAGTAACTTCCTGTTTCATTGCATTAAGAGTATGCTTTAGCACTTAGCTAAATGTTGCTAACATGTTTCTAGCATGTTGCTACCCTATTTAACACTTGTTGATATTTTTAAAATGTTGCTGGGCATCCACATCGGTATTAAACATGTGACTTCCTGTTGCCAGCAGGTGGCACTATGACTATAGCTGAATATAGGCATGGGCTTGTGTTCAGACCAGGACTCTTATCAAACATATTAAGCTTGGGTCAGATTGAACATTGTATGCATGAGTTACACTTATTTTTCTTTGTATTAATATCATGCTTTAGTTCTTAGCTAAGTGTTGCTAGCATGTTTTAACATGATTCTAGCATGATGCTAGCCTATTTAAAACTTGCTAACGCTTTTTAATATGTTGCTAGGAGTCCGTAACACCATTAAACATCACTTCCTGTTGTCAGTAGGTGGCGCTGTGACTATAACTGAATATGGGCATGTATATATCTTCAGGCCAGGAGTCTTATCAAACATGTGAAGTTTGGGGCTGATTGGACATTGCATGCCTGAGTTAGAGTAACTTCCTGTTTTATGTCTTTAACAACATGCTTTAGCACTAAGTAAGTGTTGCTAGCATGTTTGAGTACGTTTTAAACTAGTTTAGCACTCAATGGCTTTTTTAGTGTGTTGCTAATAGTGTGTCACAGTGTTAAACATGTCACTTCCTGTTGACAGTAGGTGGCGCTATGACTATAACTGAATATTGGCATGTAGATATCTTCAGGTCAGGACTGTTATCAAACATGGAAAGTTTGGGGCTGATTGGATATTGCATGCCTGAGTTACACTAACTTCCTGTTTCATTGCATTAAGAGCATGCTTTAGCACTTAGCTAAATGTTGCTAACATGTTATAGCATGTTTCTAGCATGTTGCTACCCTTTTTAACAGTTGTTGATATTTTTAAAATGTTTCTAGGCATCCACAACAGTATTAAACATGTGGCTTCCTGTTAACAGCTGGTGGCGCTATGACTATAACTGAATACGGGCATGGACATGTGTTCAGGCCAGGACTCTTATCAAACATGTTACGTTTGGGGCTGATTGGACATTGTATGCCTGAGTTTGAGTAACTTCCTGTTTCATTGTATTATTAGCATGCTTTAGCATCTTAGCTAAGTGTTGCTAGCATGCTTTACTATGTTTGTAGCATGTGGAATATTAAGTTTGGGTCAGATTCGACATTATATACATGAGTTACAGCAATTTCCTTTTGCATTTGTATTAATAGCATGCTTTAGCTCTTAGCTAAGTGTTGCTAGCATGTTTGTAGCATGTTGCTAGCCTATTTAAGACTTGTTAACGCTTTTCAATATGTTGCTAAGAGTCCGTAACAGTGTTAAACATGTCATTTCCTGTTGTCAGCAGGTGGCGCTATGACTATAACTGAATTTAGGCACTGACGTGTGTTCAGGACCGGACTGTCATCAAACATGTGAAGTTTGAGGCAGATCGGACATTGTATGCCTGAGTTATAGCAACTTCCTTTTTCATGGCGAAACATCAAAGTTTGTCAGGCCGCCACGGACACGCCCTTCGACGAAAACTCTAAAGCTTCGCAATTTAACATCGCAAAGGCCTTATGATGACACTCAGCAAATTTGAAGATGATCGGATAAAAACTGTAGGAGGAGTTCGTTAAAGTACGAGGCCTGAAAATGGCAAAAACTGCACAAAAATCGTACAGGAAATTCAATATAACGGACTTCCTGTTGGGTTTCGGATGTTGCACCAGGAGACTTTTTTGTAGGTATTGGTGTGTTAGATATGTGTACCGAGTTTCGTATATGTACGAGAAACGTAGCTCGAGGCGCACTCCGTTGAAATTTTATAGGTGGCGCTATCGAGCCATTTTGCCACACCCACTTTTGAAAACCATATCAGATGTAAATTTTCGCCAGGTCTGATGCGTGTGCAAAGTTTCGTGAGTTTTCGGGCATGTTTAGGCCCTCAAAAAGACTTTTCATTTTGGAGAAGAAGAAGAAGAATAATAATAAACGGAGCAATTCCAATAGGGTCCTCGCACTGTAGTGCTCGGGCCCTAATAATAATAATAATAATAATTAAAGCTGCAAGCAGCGATGAACGGGCCCTCGCACATGGGCTCACCGCCGACCGGTGGCTTTAGGAACACAGCAAATGGTGGGTAGTATGCTTTTAATACAGTAAAAATAGGAGAAATATGTCAAAGTCACTTAAATGTGCCAAATTTCCTGCTGCCAGCTGGTGGCGCTATGCCTATAACTGATTATTGACATGTAGATGTGTTCAGGCCACCACTTTCATCAAACATATGAAGTTTGGTGCAGATTGACCTTGGTATGTTTGAGTTAGTGAAAGATATGATATATCCTGCTGCCAACAGGTGGCGCTATGATAATATCTGAATATTGGTCTTTAGGTGTCTTCAGGCCAGGACTCTCACCAAACCTGTGAAGTTTGAGGCAGATCGGACATTTTATGGCTGAGTTATAACAACTTCTATGTCCATGGCGAAACATCAAACTTTGTCATGCAGCCACAGACTCGCCCTTTAACGAAAACTCAAGATCTTCGCAATTTAACATCTTTAAGGCCTCTAGATCAGACTGACCAAATATAATGTTGATATCATTAAATCTCTAGGAGGAGTTTGATACAAGTCATTTCCTGTTGCCAACAGGTGGCGCTGTGATTATAATAGAATATTGGCCTTCAGATTGGTTCAGGCCAGGACTCTTATCGAACATGTGAAGTTTGAGGCAAATCGGACATTTTATGGCTGAGTTATAACAAGTGTATTATCCATGGCGAGACCTCGAAATTTGCCAGGCCGCCACGGACACGCCCTTCAACGAAAACTCAAGATCTTCGCAATTTAATATCGCTAAAGCCTTTTTATTAGACTGACCGATTTTGGTGTTGATCTGATAAAATCTCTTGGAGGAGTTTGTTGCAGAGTACAGCATGACACTTCCTGTTGCCTGCAGGTGGCGCTATGACTATAACTGAATATGGGCATGTAGATGTCATCAGGTCAGGATTGTTATCACACATGTGAAGTTTGGGACGGATCGGACATTGTATGCCTGAGTTATAGCAACTTCCTTTTTCATGGCGAAACATCGAAATTTGCGAGGCCGCCATGGACACGCCCTCCGATAAAAACTCTAGATCTTCACAATTTAACGTCACAAAGAGCTTTAGACTAGACTCTGAAAATTTGGTGTTGATCCGAATAAACCTCTAGGAGGAGTTCGTTCAAGTACGACGCCTGAAAATGGCAAAAATGACACAAATTTTGTTGAGAATATTAATATTAACCGACTTCCTGTTGGGTTCCGGATTTTGCTCCAAGAGGCTTTTTTGTAGGTATTGGTGTGTTACATGTGTGTACCGATTTACGTGCATGTACGTGAATCACAACTGAAAGCGCACACCGCGGAACGTGTAAAGGTGGCGCTGTCGAGCCATTTTGCCACACCCACTTCTGAAACCCATATTAGACGTAAATTTTCGCCAGGTCTGATGTGTGTGCGAAGTTTCATGAGTTTTCGGGTATGTCTAAGCCCTCAAAAATGCGATTCATTTTGGAGAATAATAATAATAATAATAATAATAATAATAATAAACGAAGCAGATCCAATAGGGTCCTCACACCATCGGTGCTCGGGCCCTAATAATAATTAAAGCTGCGAGCAGCGATGAACGGGCCCTCGCACCTGGGCTCACCGCCGACCGGTGGCTTCAGGAAAACAGCAAACGGTGGGCAGTATGCTTTTAATACAGTAAATGTAGGAGAAATATGTCATAAGTCATTTAAATGTGCCAAACTTGCCGCTGCCAGATGGTGGCGCTATGCCTGTAACTAATTATTGGCATGTAGATGTGTTCAGGCCAGCACTATTATCAAACATATGAAGTTTGGTGCAGATTGACATTGGTATGTTTGAGTAAGTGAAAGATATGATATATCCTGCTGCCAACAGGTGGCGCTATGATAATATCTGAATATTGTCCTTTAGGTATCTTCAGGCCAGGACTCTTACCAAACCTTTGAATTTTGTGGCAGATCAGACACAAAATGTTATTATTGCTTGCTTTACGTCCACCACTTCTGCTTAAATGTCATGGTTACCTATCTGTACAATTTTTGTTTGGATATTGCTTTGCTGGTGACTCCTCCTGTTATAAGACATCACTCTTAAGCGCTACATAACTAAGAATCAATAAGGAAGACGGTGCCCAGTTGGCACATGCATTCACAGTAACCCTCTGCTAGTTTGGATTTAAAGTTTACAGAATTGAAAGGGTTACACTTTAAAATCAACACACAGACACATACACACAAAATATAAAATGTTGCCATTCAGTTTCATTTGTTAGCATTAACTATATTAGTTAACATGACCAATAAATAAATAGCATTTATTAATGTTAATTAATATTAAGCTAAAAAAAAGTATTCATATATAGTTTATGTACTGTGAATTAACATGAACATGAACACAGTTCATGTGGGTGTACAGCAATACACTATAAAGTGCTCTATAAACGCTTCATTCTTTCAAAATATCTTTAAAAACAAGTTGAGTATTGAAATGGGGCGATATATATATATATATATATATATAACTCATCTTAAAATGGTATAATTTTCAGATGTTTTGAACAGATAACAGCAAAGCTTGTTTTGTTGTCAAAGTTTGTCTTGAAATTGTTAATTTAAATTTTATATTCAATAAATAAAACTATGAAAATAAATGTCTATCAATGAAGATAAATTGCTCATGCTAAAAAGTTGTATTTTTTCTTAATCTTTTGCTATGTGACTGAATAGGACAAGTTCATGGTACAGTTCAGTAAAAAAACTGCAACAACTGCAAAATACAAACAATGAAAGATTTAGTGACCCTTTATATTTTCTCAAAATATCAGACTCTCAAAGATCAGACATATTTATGTCGATTAAACTACATATGTGTATTTCGTCCTCAAAGATGGTCTATTGCAAAACAGTTTCACTCTCTCTCCCTCTCTCCCTTTCACCCCTCCCCCCTGCACTCTCTCACTCTGACTGTCATTCTGTGGTGACTGAACACAGACTCAGGCTGAGTGACAGCAGGTTTCTGATTTCTTTTTTTAATTTCCTTTAATTCATGGAAGCTTGAATTAAATTGGTATTAACAGCACTTGCTCAAAATGACTAGTTCTCTGTGTGAAAAAAGTTGTAAAGAGTTTGGATGCTGCACTTTAAAGATATAAAAAAATTACGGTTATGTTTTTTACTATATCTTTAAAAAATTACCACGTCCACACCGTTCAAGATATCCCAAATCCGCTCGCAATTTAGCATCTTCAGAATCTTCTCTTCATGTTAAAAAAGTTTGGTGTAAACAGCTTGTTCCTCTTAGGAGAAGTGTGAATTTGTTTACAGCCTGATTTTTCCAAAAATCCACATTCAAATCAAAATAGTCGGCTTCCTGTTGGTCGTAGCTAATGGGTTTGATTTAGAAAGTTGTCCAGATTGATGAGAACAATATATATACAGAGTTTGGTGACTGTAGGAAAAACTAACCCCCCAACTTTTGTCAAAAGATGGCGCTATAGAGTGCCTGCTCCACGCCCATTTATGACCTTTTGCCAGTGTCTAATTATCATTAATATTGATGTGTGTGTTGAGTTTCATGAAATTCTAAGTATGTTATCTGCCTCGAAAAGACAGGAATCTAATTTTAAAGTTTGACACGTTGCCATGGCAACAGCATTTGATTTATCATCGACCCCTTTACATATTCTCATCGGCCGTGTTTTGACATGATTTTGATGAAGTTTAAAGAAAATCGAGTAAAATTAAGAGGCTGATTTCAAAGCATTTTTTAAAATGACACGTTTCCTGCTGCCAGTTGGTGGCGCTATAACTTTGACTCATAATAGTCACATTTATGGAATCGGCATCATACAACGAACAAACTGGTGAAGTTTCATTAGAATCAGGCAATGTGTGCAACAGTAATTAGACACTTCCTGTTTCTCATTTCTCGCCATAACTTTGTCGCCTTGCCACGGCCAAACCGTTCGAGATATCAAAAATCCCCTCGCAATTTAGCGTCCCCAATGTCTTGAGATCATGCTGACCGAGTTTGGTGACAATCCTATGGAAACCCTGGGAGGAGTACGTTAAATTCCAGAGCATGCGCTTTTTAAACAGCCCTAAATATCTCACTTCCTGTTGCGTGGAGCCTATGACATAGAGTACAAAAGTTGTTCAGCTCGATGAGTTCTATATGTGTACCGAGTTTCATATCAGTACGTGCAAGTATGTGTGCGCAGTACATCAAGTTTTCAAACTGTGTTCCAGGGGGCGCTGTAGAGGCCCTGAACCACGCCCGGGTCCCAGCCTCTGTGGCGTCCGGACGACGGCAGATTCCAACGTGTGTGCAAATTTTCAAGAGTTTTTGAATATGTTAAGGCCCCCAAAAGTGCCCCAACGGTTGAAAAAAACAAAACAAAAAAAAAACAAATTAAAGCTGCAAGCAGCGATGAACGGGCCCTCGCACCCGGGCTCACCGCCGACCGGTGGCTTTAGGAAAACAGCAAACGGTGGGCATTATGCTTTTAAAACAGTGAATGTAGGAAAAATAGATCAAAGTCACTTAAATGTGCCAAACCTCCTGCTGCCAGCTGGTGGCGCTATGCCTGTAACTGATTATTGACATGTAGATGTGTTCAGGCCAGCACTTTCATCAAACATATGAAGTCTGGTGCAGATTGACCTTGGTATGTTTAAGTTAGTGCAAGATATGATATATCCTGCTGTCAATAGGTGGCGCTATGATGATATCTGAATATTGGCCTTAAGATGTCTTCAGGCCAGGACTCTTATCAAACATGTGAAGTTTGAGGCAGATTGGACATTTTATGGCTGAGTTATAACAACTTCTATGTCCATGACCAAACATCAAACTTTGTCAGGCCACCACGGACATGCCCTTCAACGAAAACTCAAGATCTTCGCAATTTAACATCACTTAAGCCTTTTTATTAGACTGACCGATTTTAGTGTTGATCTGTATAAATCTCTTGGAGGAGTTTGTTGTAGAGTACAGCATGACACTTCCTGTTGCCAGCAGGTGGCGCTATGACTATAACTGAATATGGGAATGTAGATGTCTTCAGGTCAGGAGTGTTATCACACATGTGAAGTTTGGGACAGATCGGACATTGTATGCCTGAGTTATAGAAACTTCCTTTTTCATGGCGAAACATCGAAATTTGCGAGACCGCTATGGACACGCCCTCCGATGAAAACTCTAGATCTTTGCAATTTAACGTCACAAAGTGCTTTAGATTACACTCAGCAAATTTGGCGTTAATCCGGATAAATCTCTAGGAGGAGTTCGTTCAAGTACGAGGCCTGAAAATTGCAAAAATGACAAAATTTGCTGAGAAAATTAAAAATAACCGACTTCCTGTTGGGTGTCAAATTTTGCTCCAAGAGGCTTTTTTGTAGGTATTGGACCCTATTTTAAATAGTTACCATGTTTTAAGGTCTACAAGCATTTTTAGATATTATTTTAATAGTCTATAAGCATCTGTGAAATAATTATAAACAAATATATTGAAAATAAATACATATTAACTTAGTTGACTTTTTGGCCTTTTTGTATTTGTTTCTCATTCTAATCAAGTGAACTGAGCAGTATAATATAAATATAACTTATAAGATACTTTGTTCTATCAGTGAGAGTGTATATATGTATTTAAATCACATAATTTTTCCTTAAAAGATAAAAAAAATATTTTAATGCTCTTTAAGCACCTATACAAAATAATTATGTAAAATTACACTGACAGTACAGTACATATCAACTGATTCTATGGATTATTGTCATTCTTATACACTGACAATGAGCTAAATAGCATTAGAGGTCAAACGATTCCTTATCTTATGAGGACCTCTAGTGTTCATCCCTGGTATTAGAGCTTTAATCTGACGAATTTATTTGACACTTTTAATGTTTTTGGGGCCTCTGAGCATGATAACATTTTGAAACTACGCGTATTTTTTTATGATGAGTAAGAATAATGCAATTTAAAGATATATGAAAATAACTCTTCATCTTTTTTATTGTTACTTTCATAAATCACCACATCAACACCGTTCAAGATATCCCAAAGCCGTTCACAATATAGGGAACATTTTCCCTATATTCTGAGGATGATGATAAGAACATGTAATTCATGATGATAACAAAATGTTATTATTGCTTGCTTTACGTCCACCACTTCTGTTTAAATGTCATCGTTACCTATCTGTTCAATTTGTGTGTGGACATTGCTTTGCAGGTGACTCCTGTTATAAGACATCACTCTTAAGCGCTACATAACTAAGAATCAATTAGGAAAACGGTGCCCAGTTGGCACATGCATTCACAGTAACCCTCTGCCAGTTTGGATTTAAAGTTTACAGAAATGAAAGGGTTACATTTTTAAATCAACACACAGACAAATACACACTAAATATACAACTTTACCATCCAGTTTCATTTGTTAACATTGTTAACATGAACAATAATAAATAGCATTTATTAATGTTAATTAATATTAACCTAAAAAAGTACTCATATATTGTTTAAAGGTAAATTTGTATCTTTTAACATAGTGTATG
This sequence comes from Garra rufa, assembly GCF_049309525.1. NCBI lineage: Eukaryota > Metazoa > Chordata > Actinopteri > Cypriniformes > Cyprinidae > Garra > Garra rufa. The sequence goes on along the minus strand of NC_133365.1, from coordinate 3,433,367 downwards.
TACTGTGAATTAACATGAACATGAACACAGTTCATGTGGGTATACAACAATAAACAATAAAGTGCTCAATAAACGCTTCATTCTTTCAAAATATCTTTAAAAATCAAGTTGGGTATTGTAATGGGGCGATATATAAATATAACTCATCTTAAAATGGTACAATTTTCAGATGTTTTGAACAGATAACAGCAAAGTTTGTTTTGTTGTCAAAGTTTGTCTTGAAATTGTTAGTGTTTTTTTTTTATTGAATCAAAAATTTTAATTATGAAAATAAATGTCTATCAATGAAGATAAATCGCTCATGCTAAAAAGCTGTATTTTTCTTAATCTTTTGCTATGTGACTGAATAGGACAAGTTCATGGTACAGTTCAGTAAAAAATAAATAAAAAACAACAACTGCAATATACAAAGAATGAAAGAGTTTGTGACCCTTTATATTTTCTCAAAGATCAGACTCTCAAAGTTCAGACTTATTTATGCAGATTAAACTACAGCAATGTGCAATGTGCAAATTGCATCTTCCTCAAAGATGGTCTTAAGCAAAACAGCATGTTCCACTGGTCTCTCTCCCTTTCACCCCTCCCCCCTTCAGTCACTCTTAGTGTCAACACAGACTGTCAGCCCAGTGACAACAGTTTACTGATTTCTTTTTTTAATTTTCTTTAATTCATAGAAGCTTGAATAACTATGATATTACCAGCACTTGCTCATAATGATTAGATCTCTGTGTGAAAAAAGTTTTAAAGAGTTTGGATGCTGCACTTTAAAGATATAAAAAATTAGGGTTATGTTTTTTAAAAAATCACCACGTCAACACCGTTCAAGATATCCCAAATCCGCTCGCAATTTAACATCTTCAGAATCTTCTCTTCATGTTAAAAAAGTTTGGTGTGAATACCTTGTTATTCTTAGAAGGAGTGTGAATTTGTTTACAGCCTGATTTTTCCAAAAATCCACATTCAAATCAAAATAGCCGGCTTCCTGTTGGTCTTAGCTAATGAGTTTGATTTAGAAAGTTGTCCAGATTGATGAGAACAATATATGTACAGAGTTTGGTGACTGTAGGAAAAACTAACCCCCCAACTTTTGTCAAAAGATGGCGCTATAGAGTGCCTGCTCCACGCCCATTTATGACCTTTTGCCAGTGTCTAACCATCATTAATATTGATGTGTGTGTTGAGTTTCATGAAATTCTAAACATGTTATCTGCTTCGAAAAGACAGGAATCTAATTTTAAAGTTTAACACGTTGCCATGGCAACAGCATTTGATTTATCATCGTACCCTTTACATATTCTTATCGGCCGTGTTTTGACATTATTTTGATGAAGTTTGAAGAAAATCAAGTAAAATTAAGAGGCTGATTTCAACGCATTTTGAAAATGACACGCTTCCTGCTACCAGTTGGTGGCGCTATAACTTTGACTCATAATAGTCACATTTATGGAATCGGCATCATACAACGAACAATCTGGTGAAGTTTCATCAGAATCAGGCAATGTGTGCAACAGTTATTAGACACTTCCTGTTTCTCATTTCTCGCCATAACTTTGTCGCCTTGCCACGGCCAAACCGTTCGAGATATCAAAAATCCCCTCGCAATTTAGCGTCCCCAATGTCTTGAGATCATGCTGACCGAGTTTGGTGACAATCGTATGGAAATCCTGGGAGGAGTACGTTAAATTCCAGAGCATGCGCTTTTTAAACAGCCCTAAATATCTCACTTCCTGTTGCGTTAAGATAATGACATAGAGTACAAAAGTTGTTCAGCTCAATGAGTTCTATATGTGTACCGAGTTTCATATGTGTACGTTCAAGTATGTGTGCTATATGGCCCTAAAAATTCCAGGGGGTGCTGTAGAGTCCCCTTGCCACGCCCCGGTACCAGCCTCTGTGACGTCCTGATGGCCGCAGATTCCGACATGTGTGCAAATTTTCAAGAGTTTTTGAGCATGTTAAGACCCCCTTAAGTGCCCGGAAGGTTAACAAAAAAAATAAAAAAAAAAAAAAAAATAAGAATCCTTAGGAAAACAAGAGGGCCTTCGCCCATTCTGGGCTCGGGCCCTAATAAGAATCCTTAGAAGAACAATAGGGCCTTCGCCCTTTTGGGCTCGGGCCCTAATAAACGGAGCAGATTCAATAGGGTCCTCACACCATCGGTGCTCGGGCCCTAATAAACGGAGCAATTCCAATAGGGTCCTCGCACTGCAGTGCTCGGGCCCTAATTAAAGCTGCAAGCAGCGATGACCGGGCCCTCGCCATCTGCGCAGTCACCATACCGATAGCATCAGGAAAACGGTGCCCAGTTGGCACATGCATTCACAGTAACCCTTCTTCCAGGGTCGATTTAAAGTTTACCGAATTGAAAGGCTTAATTAAAATCAACACACAGACACATACACATACACACAATATTTAAAATGTTGCCATCCAGTTTAATTTGTTAACATTAACTATATTAGTTAACATGAACAATAATTAAATGGCATTTATTAATGTTAATTAATATTAAGCTAAAGAAAGTATTCATATATTATTAAAAGGTACATTAGTACATTTATTTATATTTGTTAAAAATATTTGTGGGTTCATGTATTTATAATACATTATAAGGGTATTCTTAAGGCATTATAAGGAATGTATAATACATTATAAAAAAACTTATAATATGTTGTATAATCTCATGAGCATTCATAAGAACAGTTTTAATGTATTAGAATTTTTACTTCTTTTATTATAGCTTTTATGAGTATGATTATCTCCTCATAGTTATAATGTATAAGTCTCATATTTTGCCATCTTACTGATGTCACTTTACTTAAAGCATACAAAGATCACTTATAAGTAATAATAATAATAATTCTCAAATAGCCATAAGATCAGGTATCAGATCAGATGAATGTATAATATGATCAGTTTAATTATTTCGATGGTACCCGTTAGACAGCTTTTTATAAGTAACTCTGCAACTGCATGTCAGCTAGCAGTAATTATTATTTGTTGTGGTAAATATATGCTAACACTGTATTTAGACAGTTCCCCAAAAGACAAACTGATTATAAGTAACTTTGCAAGAACATGAACCTTCTACTTAGCCTAACATTAACCTAAGTCTACACTGTAAGGAGTGTTAGTTGGTGAGAGTTAGTTGCTTATAGTCAATAGAATAGAATATAATGTAAAAAAAATAAATCTAATATGATATAGTCCATTACAAATGAAGTAGATTTAATGTGGTGTCTATTGTGTGTTATAAATCATAATCTTAAAAGTTATAACCTCTAATATTTAAGTATTATAATGTATGATATTTGTTGGTATGAATATTCATTGGATGATATAATATATTATATTATACGTTTTTTTATAATGCATTATGCGTTCATTATAATGCCTTAGAAATACCCTTATAACAGGGGCTTCATAGAAAGTGTTACCAAATCAGTGAGAGACAAACAAAGCATTTCATAATTTTTCATAAAAAAAATAAAATAATGCTTTTTAGTGTTTATTTTAAAATTATTTAAAAGTATTCTGAAAGTACAGTACATAACAACTGCAAATGAATCTATGCATTCGTTTCTTTGTTGTACATTATGAATGAGCAGAATAGCTTTAGAGGAAAAAATATTCCTTATCATACGAGGACCTCTGGTGTTCATGCCTTGTATTACAGTTTTCATTTCTCTCTTTCACTTCTGGATACTTTTAATGTTTTTGGGGCCTCTGAGCATGATAAAATTTTGATACCAAGCGTATTTTCTAAGAATGATTTGTTCTTCATATATACAAAGTTTTGAAGAGTTGGTATTAGGCACTTTAAAGATATATGAAAATTAATGCTACTTTTTTTACTGTGACTTTAAAAAAATCACCACATCAACACCATTCAAGATATCCCAAATCCGCTCACAATTTAGCATTTTGAGTATATTCTTATCATGTTGACAAAGTTTGGTGTGAACTTCTTGTTTCTGCTTTGTTTAGTATGATTTTATTTACAGCCTGAATTTTCCAAAAATCCACATTCAAATAAAAATAGCCAACTTCCTGTTTATTATAGCTAATGAGTGTTAATTAGAAAGTTGTCCGGCTTAATGAGACTAATATATGTACCGAGTTTGGTGACTGTAGGCAAAACTAAACCCCCAACTTTTGTCAAAAGGTGGCGCTATAGAGTGCCTCCTCCACGCCCATTTATAGGCTTTTATCAGTGTCTAAATATCATTAATACAGATGTGTGTGTTGAGTTTCATGAAATTCCAAGTATTTTAAGTGGCTCGAAAACACAAAAAACTAAAGTTAAAGTTTGACACATTGCCATGGCAACATGATAAAAGTTATCGATAATGCCCTTCACAGATTCTCATCAGCCGTGTTTCGACATTATTGGGATGAAGTTTGAAGCAAATTGAGTAAAATTAAGAGGCTGATTTAAAAGCATTTAGAAAACGTTGCGCTTTCTGCTGCCAGTTGGTGGCGCTATAACTTTGACTCATAATAGTCACATCTCTGTGACTGGCATCATACGATGAACAAACTGCTGAAGTTTGGTCAAAATCAGACAAAGTGTGTTAAAGTTATTAGACACTTCCTGTTTCTCATTTCTCGCCATAATTTTGTAACCCCGCCACGGCCAAACCGTTTGAAATATCAAAAATCCCCTGGCAATTTTGTTTCCCCAATGTCTTGAGATCATGCTGACCGAGTTTGGAGGCCATCGGTGGAAAGGCCTTGAAGGAGTATTTCAAATTCCATTGCATGCGCTTTTTAGACAACCCTGAATAGCTGACTTCCTGTTGGGCGAAGCACGGAGTTTGAGCATTAGAGTTGTTCGGCCCGATGAGGTCTATATGTGTATGAATTTTGATAAATATAGGTCAACCGGTGTGTGCTCAAGAGTCCCTCAAAAGTTGAAATTTTTAACGCTGTGCCACGCCCCCCCCAGGTGACCCCCCCATGTCAAAGTTTGTCCGGCCCTGATGGCTGCAGGTTCCAATGCGTCTGCAAAGTTTCAAGAGTTTTCGTGTATGTTAAGGACCCCGAAATCCCCCAAAACATTGATGAAATAATAATAATAATAATAATTAAAGCTGCGAGCAGCGATGAACGGGCCCTCGCACCCGGGCTCACCGCCGACCGGTGGCTTCAGGAAAACAGCAAACGGTGGGCAGTATGCTTTTAATACAGTAAATGTAGGAGAAATATGTCAAAGTCACTTTAATGTGCCAAACTTGCCGCTGCCAGCTGGTGGCGCTATGCCTATAACTGATTATTGGCATGTAGATGTGTTCAGGCCAGCACTATTATCAAACATATGAAGTTTGGTGCAGATTGACCTTGGTATGTTTGAGTTAGTGAAATATATGAGATATCCTGCTGCCAACAGGTGGCGCTATGATAATATCTGAATATTGGTCTTTAGGTGTCTTCAGGCCAGGACTCTTACCAAACCTGTGAATTTTGTGGCAGATCAGACATTTTCAGGCTAAGTTATAACCACTTCTATGTCTATGCAGAAACATCAAACTTTGTCAGGCCACCACGGACATGCCCTTTAATGAAAACTGAAGATCTTCACAATTTAACATCTCTAAGGCCTCAAGATCAGACTGACCAAATATAATGTTGATTTAACTAAATGCAATCAATGCAAGGACTTCAGATAAATGCCAACTGTGAACCAGTATGCTACAAATTCCCTATTTTCTGATGAAGATGATAAGAACATGATTCATGATGATAGCAAAATGTTATTATTGCTTCCTTTACATCCACCACTTCTGCTTAAATGTCATTGTTACCTATCTGTACAATTTTTGTGTGGATATTGCTTTGCTGGTGACTCCTGTTATAAGACATCACTCTTAAGTGCTACATAACTAAGAATCAATAAGGAAGACGGTGCCCAGTTGACACATGCATTCACAGTAACCCTCTGCTAGTTTGGATTTTAAGTTTACAGAATTGAAAGGGTTACACTTTAAAATCAACACACAGACACATACAAACAAAATATAAAATGTTGCCATCCAGTTTCATTTGTTAAAATTAACTATATTAGTTAACATGACCAATAAATAAATAGCATTTATTAATGTTAATTAATATTAAGCTAAAAAAAGTATTCATATAAAGTTTATGTACTGTGAATTAACATGAACATGAACACAGTTCATGTGGGTGTACAGCAATACACAATAAAGTGCTCTATAAACGCTTCATTCTTTCAAAATATCTTTAAAAATCAAGTTGAGTATTTTAACGGGGTGATACATATATATAACTGATCTTAAAATTATGGTTTTCAGATGTTTTGAAGAGATAACAGTAACGTTTGTTTTGTTGTCAAAGTTTGTCTTAATTTTTTATTATTATTATTTTATATTCAATAAATAACACTATGCAAATATTGTCTATCAATGAAGATAAATTGATCATGCTAAAAAGTTGTATTTTTTTTAAATCTTTTGCTATGTGACTGAATAGGACAAGTTCATGTAAAAAATAAATACAGTTTATTAAATACAGTTAAGTAAAAAATAAATAAAAAACAACAACTGCAAAATACGAACAATGAAAGACTTAGTGACCCTTTATATTTTCTCAAAATATCAGACTCTCAAAGATCAGACATATTTATGTAATTACACTACATACAGTACATGCATTTTTTGTTCAAAGATGGTCTGTAGGATGGATCTCTACTCTGTCACCCTCTCTGCCTCTCACCCCTCCCCCCTGCAATAATGAGCTTCTCTGTGCCTGACTGAACGCACACACATACTGTAGAGACATTCACCAGAGTGACAGCAGGTTTCTGAGTTATTTTTTTAATTTTCTTTAATTCATTGAAGCTTGTATAAAATTTATATTTCCAGCACTTGCTCAGAATGATTAGATCTCTGTGTGAAAAAAGTTTTAAAGAGTTTGGATGCTGCACTTTAAAGATATAAAAAATTAGGGTTATGTTTTTTACTACATCTTTAAAAAATCACCACGTCAACACCGTTCGAGATATCCAACATCCGCTCGCAATTTAACATCTTCAGAATCTTCTCTTCATGTTAAAAAAGTTTGGTGTGAACAGCTGGTTGTTCTTAGGAGTAGTGTGAATTTGTTTACTACCTGATTTTTCAAAAAATCCACCTTCAAATCAAAATAGCCGGCTTTCTGTTGGTCTTAGCTAATGAGTTTGATTTAGAAAGTTGTCCAGATTGATGAGAACAATATAAGTACAGAGTTTGGTGACTGTAGGAAAAACTAACCCCCCAACTTTTGTCAAAAGATGGCGCTATAGAGTGCCTGCTCCACGCCCATTTATGACCTTTTGCCAGTGTCTAACTATCATTAATATTGATGTGTGTGTTGAGTTTCATGAAATTCTAAGCATGTTATCTGCCTCGAAAAGACAGGAATGTAATTTTAAAGTTTGACACGTTGCCATGGCAACAGCATTTGATTTATCATCGACCCCTTTACATATTCTTATCGGCCGTGTTTTGACATGATTTTGATGAAGTTTAAAGAAAATCGAGTAAAATTAAGAGGCTGATTTCAAAGCATTTTGAAAATGACACGTTTCCTGCTGCCAGTTGGTGGCGCTATAACTTTGACTCATAATAGTCACATTTATGGAATCGGCATCATACAACGAACAAACTGGTGAAGTTTCATCAGAATCAGGCAATGTGTGCAACAGTTATTAGACACTTCCTGTTTCTCATTTCTCGCCATAACTTTGTCGCCTTGCCACGGCCAAACCGTTCGAGATATCAAAAATCTCCTCGCAATTTAGCGTCCCCAATGTCTTGAGATCATGCTGACCGAGCTTGGTGACAATCCCATGGAATTCCTGGGAGGAGTACGTTAAATTCCAGAGCATGCGCTTTTTAAACAGCCCTAAATATCTCACTTCCTGTTGCGTGGAGCCCATGACATAGAGTACAAAAGTTGTTCAGCTCGATGAGTTCTATATGTGTACCGAGTTTCATATCAATACGCGCAAGTATGTGTGCGCAGTACATCAAGTTTTCAAACTGTGTTCCAGGGGGCGCTGTAGAGGCCCTGAACCACGCCCGGGTCCCAGCCTCTGTGGCGTCCGGACGACGGCAGATTCCGACGTGTGTGCAAATTTTCAAGAGTTTTTGAGTATGTTAAGGCCCCCAAAAGTGCCCCAACGGTTGAAAAAAAAAAAAAAAAAAAAATAAGAATCCTTAGAAGAACAATAGGGCCTTCGCCCTTTTGGGCTCGGGCCCTAATTAAAGCTGCAAGCAGCGATGGTAGGGCCCTCGCACTCGGGCTCACCGCCGATCGGTGGCGAATGGTGGGCACTATGCTATTAACACAGTAAATGTAGGAGGAATATGTCAAAGTCATTGATATGTGCCAATCTTCCTGCTGCCAGCTGGTGGCGCTATGCCTATAACTGAATATTGGCATGCAGATGTGTTCAGGCCAGTGCTTTCATGAAACATATGACGTTTGGTGAAGCTTGAACATGGCATGCTTGAGTGTAAGTCATGACATATCCTGCTGCCAACAGGTGGCGCTATTAAGAAATATTGGCTTTTAGATGTCTTCAGGCCAGGACTATTGGCAAACATGTCAAGTTTGGTGCAAATTGTACATTGCATGCTTAAGTTAGTGTAAAACAAGTAATTTGCTGTTGCCAGCTGGTGGCGCTATGACTATAACTAAATACTGGCATGTAAATGTATTCAGGCCAGGACTCTTATCAAACATATTAAGTTTGGGGCTGATTGGACATTGCATGCCTGAGTTACAGTAACTTCCTGTTTCATTGCATTAAGAGTATGCTTTAGCACTTAGCTAAATGTTGCTAACATGTTTCTAGCATGTTGCTACCCTATTTAACACTTGTTGATATTTTTAAAATGTTGCTTGGCATCCACAACAGTATTAAACATGTGACTTCCTGTTGCCAGAAGGTGGCACTATGATTATAACTGAATATGGGCATGGGCTTGTGTTCAGACCAGGACTCTTATCAAACATATTAAGCTTGGGTCAGATTGGACATTGTATGCATGAGTTACACTTATTTTTCTTTGTATTAATATCATGCTTTAGCTCTTAGCTAAGTGTTGCTAGCATGTTTTAACATGATTCTAGCATGATGCTAGCCTATTTAAAACTTGCTAAAGCTTTTTAATATGTTGCTAGGAGTCCGTAACACCATTAAACATCACTTCCTGTTGTCAGCAGGTGGCGCTGTGACTATAACTGAATATGGGCATGTATATATCTTCAGGCCAGGAGTCTTATCAAACATGTGAAGTTTGGGGCTGATTGGACATTGCATGCCTGAGTTACAGTAACTTCCTGTTTTATGTCTTTAACAACATGCTTTAGCACTAAGTAAGTGTTGCTAGCATGTTTGAGTACGTTTTGAACTAGTTTAGCACTCAATGGCTTTTTTAGTGTGTTGCTAATAGTGTGTCACAGTGTTAAACATGTCACTTCCTGTTGACAGTAGGTGGCGCTATAACTATAACTGAATATTGGCATGTAGACATCTTCATGTCACGACTGTTATCAAACATGTGAAGTTTGGGGCTGATTGGACATTGCATGCCTGAGTTACAGTAACTTCCTGTTTCATTGCATTAAGAGCATGCTTTAGCACTTAGCTAAATGTTGCTAACATGTTATAGCATGTTTCTAGCATGTTTCTACCCTTTTTAACAGTTGTTGAATTTTTTTTAAAATGTTGCTAGTCATCCACAACAGTATTAAACATATGGCTTCCTGTTACCAGCTGGTGGCGCTATGACTATAACTGAATACAGGCATGGGCGTGTGTTTAGGCCAGGATTCTTATCAAACATGTTAAGTTTGGGGCTGATTGAACATGGTATGCCTGAGTTAGAGTAACTTCCTGTTTTATTGTATTATTAGCATGCTTTAGCATATTAGCTAAGTGTTGCTAGCATGCTTTATTATTTTTGTAGCATGTTGAATATTAAGTTTGGGTCAGATTCAACAGTATTTACATGAGTTACAGCAATTTCCTTTTGTATTTGTATTAATAGCATGCTTTAGCTCTTAGCTAAGTGTTGCTAGCATGTTTTAGCATGTTTGTAGCATGTTGCTAGGCTATTTACGACTTGTTAACGCTTTTCAATATGTTGCTAAGAGTCCGTAACAGTGTTAAACATGTCATTTCCTGTTGTCAGCAGGTGGCGCTATGACTATAACTGAATTTGGGCACTGACATGTGTTCAGGACCGGACTGTCATCAAACATGTGAAGTTTGAGGCAGATCGGACATCGTATGCCTGAGTTATAGCAACTTCCTTTTTCATGGAGAAACATCAAAGTTTGTCAGGCCGCCACGGACACGCCCATCGACGAAAACTCTAAAGCTTCGCAATTTAACATCGCAAAGGCCTTATGATGACACTCAGCAAATTTGAAGATGATCGGATAAAAACTGTAGGAGGAGTTCGTTAAAGTACGAGGCCTGAAAATGGCAAAAACTGCACAAAAATCGTACAGGAAATTCAATATAACGGACTTCCTGTTGGGTTTCGGATGTTGCACCAGGAGACTTTTTTGTAGGTATTGGTGTGTTACATATGTGTACCGAGTTTCGTACATGTACGTGAAACGTAGCTCGAGGCGCACTCTGTTGAAATTTTATAGGTGGCGCTATCGAGCCATTTTGCCACACCCACTTTTGAAAACCATATCAGATGTAAATTTTCGCCAGGTCTGATGCGTGTGCAAAGTTTCGTGAGTTTTCGGGCATGTTTAGGCCCTCAAAAAGACTTTTCATTTTGGAGAAGAAGAAGAAGAATAATAATAAACGGAGCAATTCCAATAGGGTCCTCGCACTGTAGTGCTCGGGCCCTAATTAAAGCTGCAAGCAGCGATGACCAGGCCCTCGCCGTCTGTGCAGTCGCCATCCCGATAGCATCAGGAAAACGGTGCCCAGTTGGCACATGCATTCACAGTAACCCTTTGGACTAACCCTTACTGTCTCTCCTCCTCTCTGACTCTTTCTCTTACAACCCATCCCCCCTCCTTACACTCAGCCACTTACCACACAAACACACACAGAGAAGAGTGAGATCAGATATGTTTTTTTTTATTTTCTTTCATTCGTGGAGTTTTATATAATTATGCAATGATCTGTGTTTGATCAGAATGGATAGTTATTTGTATGAAAAAAGTTTCAAAGAGTTAGGATGCTGCACTTTAAATATATAATAAATCATTGAAAATGTAAAAATGAAAATGAAATTCTAAGCATGATATCTGCCTCAAAAACACAGGAAACAAATATTTGAATCTATTTTTCATTTTTATTTATTTGCCATGGCAACAGCATTTGATGCATCAGGGACGCCTTTACAGACTCTCATCGGTTGTTTTTTTTTTCATTATTCTGATGAAGTTTGAAGAAAATCGAGTACAAATATATTGTTCGATGTTTGTTCGTGTTTGTTAGTTCATTAACCATTGTTAACAAAAGAGACCCTATTTTAAATAGTTACCATGTTTTAAGGTCTACAATCATTTTTAAATTTTATTTTAATAATCTATAAGAATCTGTGAAATAATTATAAACAAATACATTAAAAATAAATACATATTTACTTAGTTGATTTTTTTGGTCTTTTTGTATTTGTTTCTCATTCTAATTAAGTGAACTGAGCAGTATAGTGTCATACTTATAAGATTTTTTGTTCTATCAGTGAGAGTGTATATATGTATTTAAATCATATAACTTTTCCTTAAAAGATAAAAAAAAAAGATTTTAATGCTCTTTAAGCACCTATACAAAATAATTATGTATAAGTACACTGACAATACAGTACAAATCAACTGATTCTATGGATTATTGTCATTCTTATACACTGAGAATGAGCTAAATAGCATTAGAGGTCAAACGATTCCTTATGTTATGAGGACCTCTAGTGTTCATCCCTGGTATTAGAGCTTTAATCTGACAAATTTATATAACACTTTTAATGTTTTTGGAGCCTCTGAGCATGATAACATTTTGAAACTACACGTATTTCCTAAGAATTTCTTGTTCTTTATATGTTAAAAAGTTTTGAGGAGTTAGAATAATGCAATTCAAAGATATATGAAAAAACTCTTCATCTTTTTTATTGTTACTTTCATAAATCACCACATCAACACCGTTCAAGATATCCCAAAGCCGTTCACAATATAGGGAACATTTTCCCAATATTCTGAGGATGACGATAAGAACAAGTAATTCATGATGATAACAAAATGTTATTATTGCTTGCTTTACGTCCACCACTTCTGCTTAAATGTCATCGTTACCTATCTGTTCAATTTGTGTGTGGATATTGCTTTGCAGGTGACACCTGTTATAAGACATCACTTTTAAGCGCTACATAACTAAGAATCAATTAGGAAAACGCAGCCCAGTTGGCACATGCATTCACATTAACCCTCAGCCAGTTTGGATTTAAAGTTTGAATTGAAAGGGTAAAATTTTAAAATCAACACACAGACACATACACACTAAATATACAATTTTACCATCCAGTTTCATTTGTTAACATTAACTATATTAGTTAACATGAACAATAATTAAATAGCATTTATTAATGTTAATTAATATTAACCTAAAAAAGTACTCATATGTTGTTCAAAGGTAAATTTGTATCTTTTAACATAGTGTATGTACTGTGAATTAACATGAACATGAACACAGTTCATGTGGGTGTACAGCAATACACAATAAAGTGCTCAATAAACCCTTCATTCTTTAAAAATATCTTTAAAAATCAAGTTGGGTATTGTAATGGGGCGATATATAAATATAACTCATCTTAAAATGGTACAATTTTCAGATGTTTTGAACAGATAACAGCAAAGTTTGTTTTGTTGTCAAAGTTTGTCTTGAAATTGTTAGTGTTTTTTTTATTCAATCTAAAATTTAAATTATGAAAATAAATGTCTATCAATGAAGATAAATCGCTCATGCTAAAAAGTTGTATTTTTCTTAATCTTTTGCTATGTGACTGAATAGGACAAGTTCATGGTATAGTTCAGTAAAAAATAAATAAACAACTGCAATATACAAAGAATGAAAGAGTTTGTGACCCTTTATATTTTCTTAAAGATCAGACTCTCAAAGTTCAGACATATTTATCTAGATTAAACTACAGCAATGTGTAATGTGCAATGAGCATCTTCCTCAAAGATGGTCTGAAGCAAAACAGCATGTTCCACTGGTCTCTCTCCCTTTCACCCCTCCCCCCTTCAGTCACTCTTAGTGTCAACACAGACAGTCAGCCCAGTGACAGCAGGTTACTGATTTCTTATTTTAATTTTCTTTAATTCATAGAAGCGTGATTAGTTATGATATTACCAGCACTTGCTCATGATGATTAGATCTTTGTGTGAAAAAAGTTTTAAAGAGTTTGGATGCTGCACTTTAAAGATATAAAAAATTAGGGTTATGTTTTTTACTACATCTTTAAAAAATCACCACGTCAACACCGTTCAAGATATCCCAAATCCGCTCGCAATTTAACATCTTCAGAATCTTCTCTTCATGTTAAAAAAGTTTGGTGTGAAAAGCTTTTTTTTCTTAGAAGGAGTGTGAATTTGTTTACAGCCTGATTTTTCAAAAAATCCACATTCAAATCAAAATAGCCGGCTTCCTGTTGGTCTTAGCTAATGAGTTTAATTTAGAAAGTTGTCCAGATTGATGAGAACAATATATGTACAGAGTTTGGTGACTGTAGGAAAAACTAACCCCCCAACTTTTGTCAAAAGATGGCGCTATAGAGTGCCTGCTCCACGCCCGTTTATGACCTTTTGCCAGTGTCTAACTATCATTAATATTGATGTGTGTGTTGAGTTTCATGAAATTCTAAGCATGTTATCTGCCTCGAAAAGACAGGAATCTAATTTTAAAGTTTGAGACGTTGCCATGGCAACAGCATTTGATTTATCATCGACCCCTTTACATATTCTTATCGGCCGTGTTTTGACATGATTTTGATGAAGTTTAAAGAAAATCAAGTAAAATTAAGAGGCTGATTTCAAAGCATTTTGAAAATGACACGCTTCCTGCTGCCAGTTGGTGGCGCTATAACTATGACTCATAATCGGCATCATACAACGAACAAACTGGTGAAGTTTCATCAGAATCAGGCAATGTGTGCAACAGTTATTAGACACTTCCTGTTTCTCATTTCTCGCCATAACTTTGTCGCCTTGCCACGGCCAAACCGTTCGAGATATCAAAAATCTCCTCGCAATTTAGCGTCCCGAATGTCTTGAGATCATGCTGACCGAGTTTGGTGACAATCCCATGGAATTCCTGGGAGGAGTACGTTAAACTCCAGAGCATGCGCTTTTTAAACAGCCCTAAATATCTCACTTCCTGTCAGGTGGAGCCCATGACATAGAGTACAAAAGTTGTTTGGCTCAGTGAGATCTATATGTGTACCGAGTTTCATATCAATACATGCAAGTATGTGTGCGCAGTACATCAAGTTTTCAAACTGTGTTCCAGGGGGCGCTGTAGAGGCCCTGAACCACGCCCGGGTCCCAGCCTCTTTGGCGTCCTGATGGCCGCAGATTCCGACGTGTGTGCAAATTTTCAAGAGTTTTTGAGTATGTTAAGACCCCCAAAAGTGCCCGGAAGGTTGAAAAAAATTAAAAAAAAAATAAAATAAAAATAATAATTAAAGCTGCAAGCAGCGTTGACCGGGCCCTCGCCGTCTGGCAGTCGCCATCCCGATAACATCAGGAAAACGGTGCCCAGTTGGCACATGCATTCACAGTAACCCTTTGGACTAACCCTAACTGTCTCTCCTCCTGTCTGACTCTTTCTCTTACCACCCATCCCCCCTCCTTACACTCAGCCACTTACCACACAAACACACACATAGAGTGCAGAACAGAGTGAGATCAGATATTTTTATTTTTATTTTCTTTCATTCGTGGAGTTTTGTATAATTATGAAATGAACTGTGTTTAATCAGAATGAATAGTTATTTGTATGAAAAATTTTTCAAAGCGTTAGGATGCTGCACTTTAAATATATAATAAATCATTGAAAATTGAAAATGGAAAATGAAATTCTAGGCACGCTATCTGCCTCAAAAACACTGGAAACAAATATTTGAATGAATTTTGTATTTTTATTTATTTGCCATGGCAACAGCATTTGATGCATCAGGGACGCCTTTACAGACTCTCATCGGCCGTGTTTTTACATCATTCTGATGAAGTTTGAAGAAAATCGAGTACAAATATATTGTTCGTTGTTCGTTCGTGTGTTAGTTCATTAACCATTGTTAACAAAAGAGACCCTATTTTAAATAGTTACCATGTTTTATGATCTACAACCATTTTTAAATATTATTTTAATGATCTATAAGCATCTGTGAAATAATTATAAACAAATATATTAAAAATAAATACATATTAACTTAGTTGATGTATTTGTTTCTCATTCTAATTAGGTGAACTGAGCAGTATAGTGTCATACTTATAAGATTTTTTATTCTATCAGTGAGATTGTATATATGTATATAAATCATATAATTTTTCCTTAAAAGATTAAAAAAAGATTTTAATGCTCTTTAAGCACCTATACAAAATAATTCTGTAAAAGTACACTGACAGTACAGTATATATCAACTGATTCTATGGATTATTTTCATTCTTATACACTGAGAATGAGCTAAATAGCATTATAGTTCAAACGATTCCTTATCTTATGAGGACCTCTAGTGTTCATCCCTGGTACTAGAGCTTTAATCTGACAAATTTATATGACACTTTTAATGTTTTTGGGGCCTCTGAGGATGATAACATTTTGAAACTACACGTATTTCCTAAGAATTTCTTGTTCTTTATATGTAAAAAGTTTTGATGAGTTAGAATAATGCAATTTAAAGATATATGGAAATAACTCTCCATCTTTTTTACTGTTACTTTCATAAATCACCACATCAACACCGTTCAAGATATCCCAAAGCCGTTCACATTTTAACATCTTCAGTATCTTGGCATCATGTTGACAAAGTTTGGTGTGCACTGTCTGATTCTGCTATGAGTGATATGAATTTATTCACAGCTATATTTTTCCAAAAATCCACATTCAAATCAAAATAGCTGACTTCCTGTTGGTCGAAGCTAATGGGTGTAAATTTTTTGCAAAAAAAATCTGGTGATCAAAAATTATTAGGCTGTAGTTAAGAACTGTTAGTTTTATGGACAGTTAGAATGTTTTGTATATGCAGACAAGGCCCAGCCGGCATTTCAACGTTGATTCACCGTTGAAACAACGTCAGGTACCATGGTTGGATCAACGGTGAAAAACCTTTCGGATTTGCAAAAATTTTCAACGTTGATATTGTGACGTCTTTTCAACGTGGAAGTAACAACGTTGATTCACCGTTGAAATTGCGACTTTGTTTCACCCTTTTACCTTTCGGGTTATGGTCATCTGTCGACGTTGAATCAACGGTGAATAACCTTTCGGATTTGCAAAAAATTTCAACGTTGATATTATGACGTTGATTCACCGTTGAAATAGCGACTTAGTTTCACTGTCTTACTTACCTTTCAGCAACGGTAAATACACAACTGTACGTTCAATTACAACCAGTTTGCATTTAGATCAACCCTGTACATACTTATTATTTAAAAAAACAAATGGCTAGCAGCAATGGGTTTACTGTCAACTTCAAGAAACTAACACATGATCAATATTATAAAACAAGTTTTATTTTGGAAACATACACTGTATAAATCAAAATAAAAACCTGTCGAAAACATTTTCCAAAAACAATACAAACACATTAATTCTGCTCACATGTTATTGTAGCCCAGTTTGTGATGAATACAAAGTAATCAGACTTTAGACATTATACACTACCACTCAGAAGTTTCTCACAGTAAAATTAAAACAAATGTTTTTTAAAGTCTCTTCTGCTCACCAATCCAAAGTACAGAAAAATTAAATAATATATTTGTACTATTTAAAATGTTTTTTTATTTGAACATATTTGAAAATGTAATTTAATCCTGTGATGTCAAAGCAGAATTTGTATCATTACTCATGATCAAGTCACATTAACCTTCAGAAATCATTCTAATATTCTGATTTGCTGCTCAAAAAAAAATATGTTGGAAACAGCTCAGTAGAATTCTTTCAGTTTGCTTTGATGAACTGAAAATAAAACAATTTATCTGATATAGAAATCTATTGTAATATTATAAATGTCTTTATTATCACTTTTGATCAATGTAAAGGATCCTTGCTAAATAAAAGTTTTGAAGTATAGTATATAATTTTACAAATGATTTTTATTTCAAGTAAATGCTAATCTTTGGATCTTACTATTCATCAAAGAATCCTGAAGGAAAAAAAATCTACTGCTTAAATATTGATAATAATAAATGTTTCCTGAACAGCATATTAGGATGATTTCTAAAAGTTCATGTGACACTGATGACTGGAGTAACAGGAATAAATTACATTTTAAAGTATTTTAAATAATATTAAATATTATTTTAAATAACACAAATATTATAAAGCAGAAGGAAATTATTTAATAATAATAAAAAAACCTTACTGTTCAAAAACTTTTGACTCGTAGTGTATTTTTTTCAGATACTGAAAAAAAAAAACACACAGATGTCAGGGTTTAAACTTCTCCAAATTCCTAGACCCCAGAAGGTTAAAGACTCAAAATTTTTTGAGCAATAACATGCATATTTTGCGCTGCACAAGAGAAACCACTTGAACTCTTATTTGGTGGTTAACTGTGGTTCTGTGAAAACAGGTTTACAAATGTGTCTCATTATAAGAGATGTGTACATTTGTGCAGTGCAAATGGGCAAAAGACTTTGAGAATGGAACCTGCAATAAGAAACCATGTCGTGGTGAAGGGATCAAAAAGCAATCGCCATAAAATTCTTTATGCAGGAAATATCTTAAATGAAATGTATTTATTATTTTAAGCCAAAATGTTTCTTCAAATTCTGATAAAAACAACAGCCTTGTGCATATATCATGGTTGTGCTTCAGGTGATCTTTGAAAGAGTCCCAGCTCTAGGTCCTTTCTGATGCTGTCCTCTCCTCTCTCCCCCACTTGTGTGCTTTTTGTGCTGTCCTGCATAAACAAAGACACCAAAAATAACATTTCATAAAATACCAGTGTTGATACTGTTAAATATCTTTAACTGAAAACACTCAATTCAAAAAAATCTTGTACAATATTTTTACTTTACAGTCCAATAACAGTGGAGTTGGAAACAAAGTGCACAACACTTCATTAAACACATTTTGACGTATTCAGATTAAAGTTTAAAACAACATGGTTTTCACAATTCTAACAAAACAGTATACTTAGTGAAACAAGTAAAATCATATTGAGTACATTTGTATTACATTACATAAACTTATGACAAAAGATCAATGAATCTCTACCAGAACTGACAGTGCAAAGTAGCAGATGAACAATTCCTTACCAAACTGCCAAAAAGCTGGATCCTTAATGACTCTACAAGGAGAAAGAATAAATGGTTTACTGAAATTTTCTTAAAAAGATGTTTTTCGTTTTAAACCATTCCTTTAAACAATCTTAATTAATTTTAATTAAAGATATTTGCCATTATATGATATTCAGAAAAGAAAGATAAAGTATGTCATCTTTAGGACTGTTATTATAGGATTAAAATGCAGTACACATCTGCAGTAATGCATGGCATTTATATCGAAAAATGTGAATCTCTAAAAGACATTAACAAATACTAGCAACACACAACAACACCAGATATATAACGTTATACGACCAGATGAGCTAACATTGCTAGCGCGCTAAATGCGATTAGCTTCTAACTTTTGCTGTCTGTGATAATAAAGCAGCACAAACACACACTCAAGTATTTAACTTCTGCAGTTTACATGCCCTTTACCAATTTGTAAACTCTTGTACTATTTTTTTTAAAAGGTAATAATAAATACTTATTGTCTTACCTGATTTAGCCAGTGCTGTATGTTTTCAGGGACTCGCAGCTCACGTCTATTTCCTCTGTGTTCCGGTTTTTGTTCTCCCTTGGGATCTCACAATTCAAATACGCTCAAAATAAAAATATAATAGGAAAATATCAAATAATTCGGGACCAACTGAATAATTTCGGTAAGCAGCAGCTCATACAGTCTACGCAGCTCACAGCCTCAGAAGAAAATGCGGTAACGGTCGATTTTTTTTAAATTACAACAGCGCGCGCAGTTTCACCTGTCAGTTTCCTGAATGACAGCCAGATGAACCAATCATGATCAAAGCAGTAAGGTAAAACAACCAATAGGAATTGTTTCAGCATGTGGTAGCGAAATGTATTTAGTTTTATTGTTGGTGATTATTATATTTAAATACACTTACATTTTATAATAAGTTTCATGAAATAATAATGTTCATAATCATTTAAAAGGCAAACATTTATTTGTATGCTGAATCTTATGTTGATTTATAAGTTAACCTTGTTAATAATAATTATTATTATTATTATTAATTTAAACACTTGCTTTTGAAGGCATATATAACCATTTAGCATTCAAAATTTTATTAAAGTTGTTTTACCGTTGAAACAACAACCGACCTAATTTCAAACAAATTTCAACGTTGAATTTCGGTCATGTGTTGACTGATCTTCAACCATTGAGCATTCAACGTCACATCAACGTTGTTTCACTGTTGAAACAACAACTGACCTTATTTCAACCAAATTTCAACGTTGAAGGTCGGTCATGTGCCGGCTGGGGGGCTTTATGATGGGCCTGATTTGAATTTAGAAAAAAAAAATTCTTAAACATGTTTGAAGTTCTTAATAGATTTCACTGTTGCACATTTAGTCTTTTTATTTTTTTACAGTAATGTGCATTTTGCAGTTTGTTTACATGGTGTACATTGGATGCACATATTTATGACTTCTTGTTACAGTATTCATTTAAAATAAAAGTTGTTTAAAATAAACAACTGTGTGCACCCTATTATTAATGTAGATGTGTATTTCAGTAATAAACTTAAGTAGGAGAGTTTCAGTTACCAGCATTTATATCAAAATATGGATGCCATGTCTGCAAAACTAACATTTTAAATGAAATATTGATAGCTAATCGATATCGAATCGAATTGAATCAAATCGAAACCATAAAAATAACAATCGAATCGAATTGCCAAATTGGTCACAATACCCAGCCCTAATTAACATCCTAATGAATAAACAACCAAGAGTTTAAATATTCCCTTCTATCTCCTCCTTTCTGACTCTCTCTTTCCACCCATCCCCCCTCCCCACTCTCACCCTAACACTCAAAAAACACACACCCACTTACCACGCACACACATAAGTGCAGAGCAGAGAGGGATCAGATGTGTTTTTTAATTTTCATTAATTCATAGATCTTTGTATAATTATGAAATGAACGGTGTCTGATCAGAATGACTAGTAGTCTGTATGAAAAAAGTTTCAAAGACTTTGGATGCTGCACTTTAAAGATATAATAAAATTACGGCTATCTTTTTTTACTCCGATTTCAATCAATCACCACATCAACACCGTTCAAGATATCCTAAATCTGCTCGCAATTTAGAATCTTCAGAGTGTTGGCATCATGTCAAAAAAGTTTGGTGTGAATTGGTTGGTTTTCCCGAGAGAAGTATATAAAATTCCACAGCCTGATTTTTCCAAATATCCACATTCAAATCAAAATAGCCGACTTCCTGTCAATCGTAGCTTATGGGTGTAAATTAGAAATGTTTCTGGCTTGATGAGATCAATATATGTACCGAGTTTGGTGACTGTAGGACAAACTAAACCCCCAACTTTTGTCAAAAGGTGGCGCTATGGAGCGCCTGCTCCACGCCCATTTATGGGCTTTTATCAGTGTCTAAATATCATTAATACAGATGTGTGTGTTGAGTTTCATGAAATTCCAAGTATTTTAAGTGGCTCGAAAACACAAAAAACTAAAGTTAAAGTTTGACACGTTGCCATGGCAACATGATAAAAGTTATCGATAATGCCCTTCACAGATTCTCATCGGCCGTGTTTCGACATTATTGGGATGAAGTTTCAAGCAAATTGAGTAAAATTAAGAGGTTGATTTAAAAGCATTTAGAAAACGTTGCGCTTTCTGCTGCCAGTTGGTGGCGCTATAACTTTGACTCATAATAATCACATCTCTGTGATCGGTATCAGACGACGAACAACCTGCTGAAGTTTGGTCAAAATCAGACAAAGTGTGTCAAAGTTATTAGGCACTTCCTGTTTCTCATTTCTCGCCATAACTTTGTCGGCCCGCCACGGCCAAACCGTTCGAGATATCAAAAATCCCCTGGCAATTTTGCGTCCCCAATGTCTTGAGGTCATGCTGACCGAGTTTGGTGGCCATCGGTGGAAAGGCCTAGGAGGAGTATATCAAATTCCATTGCATGCGCTTTTTAGACATCCCTGAATAGCTGACTTCCTGTTTGGTGAAGCATGGACTGTGAGCACGAAAGTTGTTCGGCTCGATGAGGTCTATATGTGTATGAATTTTGGTGACTGTAGGTCAACCGGTGTGCGCTCCAGGGCCACTCAAATGTCGCAATGTTTAACGCTGTGCCACGCCCCCCCAGGTGACCCCCCCATGTCAAAGTTTGTCCGGCCCTGATGGCCGCAGGTTCCAATGTGTGTGCAAAGTTTCAAGAGTTTTCGTATATGTTAAGGGCCCCAAAATCCCCCAAAACATTGAAAAAAAAAAAATAATAATAATAATTAAAGCTGCAAGCAGCGTTGACCGGGCCCTCGCCGTCTGTGCAGTCGCCATACTGATAGCATCTGGAAAACGGTGCCCAGTTGGCACATGCATTCACAATAACCCTTTGGACTAACCCTAACTGTCTCTCCTCCTGTCTGACTCTTTCTCTTACCACCCATCCCACCTCCTTACACTCAGCCACTTACCACACAAACACACACATAGAGTGCAGAGCAGAGTGAGATCAGATTTGTTTTTTAATTTTCTTTCATTCGTGGATTTTTGTATAATTATGAAATGAACTGTGTTTAATCAGAATGAATAGTTATTTGTATGAAAAAAGTTTCAAAGAGTTAGGATGCTGCACTTTAAATATATAATAAATCATTGAAAATTGAAAATGGAAAATGAAATTCTAGGCACGCTATCTGCCTCAAAAACACAGGAAACAAATATTTGAATGTATTTTGTATTTTTATTTATTTGCCATGGCAACAGCATTTGATGCATCAGGGACGCCTTTACAGACTCTCATCGGCCGTGTTTTTACATCATTCTGATGAAGTTTGAAGAAAATCGAGTACAAAAATATTGTTCGTTGTTCGTTCGTGTGTTAGTTCATTAACTAATGTTAACAAAAGAGACCCTATTTTAAATAGTTACCATGTTTTATGATCTACATCCATTTTTTAATATTATTTTAATGATCTATAAGCATCTGTGAAATAATTATAAACAAATATATTAAAAATAAATACATATTAACTTAGTTGATGTATTTGTTTCTCATTCTAATTAAGTGAACTGAGCAGTATAGTGTCATACTTATAAGATTTTTTATTCTATCAGTGAGATTGTATATATGTATATAAATCATATAATTTTTCCTTAAAAGATTAAAAAAAGATTTTAATGCTCTTTAAGCACCTATACAAAATAATTATGTAAAAGTACACTGACAGTACAGTCTATATCAACTGATTCTATGGAATATTTTCATTCTTATACACTGAGAATGAGCTAAATAGCATTAGAGGTCAAACGATTCCTTATCTTATGAGGACCTCTAGTGTTCATCCCTGGTATTAGAGCTTTAATCTGACAAATTTATGTGACACTTTTAATGTTTTTGGGGCCTCTGAGCATGATAACATTTTGAAACTACACGTATTTCCTAAGAATTTCTTGTTGTTTATATGTAAAAAGTTTTGATGAGTTGGAATAATGCAATTTAAAGATATATGAAAATAACTCTTCATCTTTTTTATTGTTACTTTCATAAATCACCACATCAACACCGTTCAAGATGTCCCAAAGCCGTTCACAATTTAACATCTTCAGTATCTTGGCATCATGTTGACAAAGTTTGCTGTGAACTGTCTGATTCTGCTATGAGTGATATGAATTTATTCACAGCTATATTTAAAAACACAGGAAACAAATGTTAAAGTTTGACATGTTGCCATGGCAACAGCATTTGATGTATCAAGGACCCCTTCACAGATTCTCATCGGCCGTGTTTTGATATTATTCTGATGAAGTTTGAAGCAAATTGAGTAAAATAAAGAGGTTGATTTAAAAGCGTTTTGCAAGCAACACACTTCCTGCTGCCAGTTGGTGGCGCTATAACTTTGACTCATAATAGTCACATCTCTGTGATCGGTATCATACTACGAACAAACTGCTTAAGTTTGGTCAAAATCAGCTAAAGTGTGTCAAAATTATTAGACATTTCCTGTTTCTCATTTCTCGCCATAATTTGTCGCCCTGCCATGGCCAAACCGTTCGAGATAGCAAAAATCCCCTGGCAATTTTGCATTCCCAATATCTTGAGATCATGCTGACTGAGTTTGGTGGCCATCGGTGGAAAGGTCTAGGAGGAGTATTTCAAATTCCACAGCTTGATTTTTCCAAAAATCCATATATAAATAAAAATAGCTGACTTCCTGTTGGTCGTAGCTAATGGGTGTAAATTAGAAAGTTGTCCGGCTTGATGAGTCCAATATATATACCGAGTTTGGTGACTGTAGGACAAAGTAACCCCCCAACTTTTGTCAAAAGGTGGCGCTATGGAGCGCCTGCTCCACGCCCATTTATGGGCTTTTATCAGTGTTTAACTGTTATTAATACAGATGTGTGTGTTGAGTTTCATGAAATTCTAAGCATTTTAAGTGGCTCAAAAACACAAAAAACTAAAGTTAAAGTTTGACACGTTGCCATGGCAACATGATAAAAGTTATGGATAACGCCCTTCACAGATTCTTATCGGTCGTGTTTTGACATTATTGTGATGAAGTTTGAAGCAAATTGAGTAAACTTAAGAGGCTGAGTTTAAAGCGTTTCAAAAACGTCACGCTTTCTGCTGCCAGTTGGTGGCGCTATAACTTTGACTCATAATAGTCACATCTCTGTGATCGGCATCAGACGATGAACAAACTGCTGAAGTTTGGTCAAAATCAGACAAAGTGTGTTAAAGTTATTAGGCACTTCCTGTTTCTCATTTCTCGCCATAAATTTGTCGCCCCGTCACGGTCAAACCGTTCGAGATATCAAAAATCCCCTGGCAATTTTGCGTCCCCAATGTCTTGAGATCATGCTGACCGAGTTTGGTGGCAATCGGTGGAAAGGCCTAGTAGGAGTATTTCAAATTCCATTGCATGCACTTTTTAGACATCCCTGAATAGCCGACTTCCTGTTTGGCGAAGCACGGACTATGAGTGTGAAATTTGTTCGGCCCGATGAGGTCTATATGTGTATGAATTTTGGTGACTGTAGATCAACCGTTGTGCGCTCCAGAGCCCTTCAAAAGTCGCAATTTTTAACGCTGTGCCATGCCCCCCCCAGGTGACCCCCCCATGTCAAAGTCTGTCCGGCCCTGAAGGCCGCAGGTTCCAATGTGTGTGCAAAGTTTCAAGAGTTTTCGTGTATGTTAAGGCCCCCGAAATCCCCCAAAACATTGAAAAAAAAAAAAATAATAATAATAATAATAATAATAATAATTAAAGCTGCAAGCAGCGATGAACGGGCCCTCGCACACGGGCTCACCGCCGACCGGTGGCTTTAGGAACACAGCAAATGGTGGGTAGTATGCTTTTAATACAGTAAAAATAGGAGAAATATGTCAAAGTCACTTAAATGTGCCAAATTTCCTGCTGCCAGCTGGTGGCGCTATGCCTATAACTGATTATTGACATGTAGATGTGTTCAGGCCACCACTTTCATCAAACATATGAAGTTTGGTGCAGATTGACCTTGGTATGTTTGAGTTAGTGAAAGATATGATATATCCTGCTGCCAACAGGTGGCACTATGATAATATCTGAATATTGGTCTTTAGGTGTCTTCAGGCCAGGACTCTCACCAAACCTGTGAAGTTTGAGGCAGATCGGACATTTTATGGCTGAGTTATAACAACTTCTATGTCCATGGCGAAACATCAAACTTTGTCATGCAGCCACAGACACGCCCTTTAACGAAAACTCAAGATCTTCGCAATTTAACATCTTTAAGGCCTCTAGATCAGACTGACCAAATATAATGTTGATATCATTAAATCTCTAGGAGGAGTTTGATACAAGTAATTTCCTGTTGCCAACAGGTGGCGCTGTGATTATAATAGAATATTGGCCTTCAGATTGGTTCAGGCCAGGACTCTTATCGAACATGTGAAGTTTGAGGCAAATCGGACATTTTATGGCTGAGTTATAACAAGTGTATTATCCATGGCGAGACCTCGAAATTTGCCAGGCCGCCACGGACACGCCCTTCAACGAAAACTCAAGATCTTCGCAATTTAATATCGCTAAAGCCTTTTTATTAGACTGACCGATTTTGGTGTTGATCTGATAAAATCTCTTGGAGGAGTTTGTTGCAGAGTACAGCATGACACTTCCTGTTGCCTGCAGGTGGCGCTATGACTATAACTGAATATGGGCATGTAGATGTCATCAGGTCAGGATTGTTATCACACATGTGAAGTTTGGGATGGATCGGACATTGTATGCCTGAGTTATAGCAACTTCCTTTTTCATGGCGAAACATCGAAATTTGCGAGGCCGCCATGGACACGCCCTCCGATAAAAACTCTAGATCTTCACAATTTAACGTCACAAAGGGCTTTAGACTAGACTCTGAAAATTTGGTGTTGATCCGAATAAACCTCTAGGAGGAGTTCGTTCAAGTACGACGCCTGAAAATGGCAAAAATGACACAAATTTTGTTGAGAATATTAATATTAACCGACTTCCTGTTGGGTTCCGGATTTTGCTCCAAGAGGCTTTTTTGTAGGTATTGGTGTGTTACATGTGTGTACCGATTTACGTGCATGTACGTGAATCACAACTGAAAGCGCACACCGCGGAACGTGTAAAGGTGGCGCTGTCGAGCCATTTTGCCACACCCACTTCTGAAACCCATATCAGACGTAAATTTTCGCCAGGTCTGATGTGTGTGCGAAGTTTCATGAGTTTTCGGGTATGTCTAAGCCCTCAAAAATGTGATTCATTTTGGAGAATAATAATAATAATAATAATAATAATAATAATATTAAAGCTGCAAGCAGCGATGAACGGGCCCTCGCACACGGGCTCACCGCCGACCGGTGGCTTTTGGAACACAGCTAATGGTGGGCAGTATGCATTTAATCCGGTAAAAATAGGAAAAATTATGTCAAAGTCACTTAAATGTGCCAAATTTCCTGCTGCCAGCTGGTGGCGCTATGCCTATAACTGACTATTGGCATGTAGATGTGTTCAGGCTGGCACTTTCATCAAACATATGAAGTTTGGTGCAGATTGACCTTGGTATGTTTGAGTTAGTGAAAGATATGATATATCCTGCTGCCAACAGGTGGCGCTATGATAATATCTGAATATTGGCCTTTAGGTGTCTTCAGGCCAGGACTCTTACAAAACCTGTGAAGTTTGAGGCAGATCGGACATTTTATGGCTGAGTTATAACAACTTCTATGTACATGGCGAAACATCAAACTTTGTGACGCCGCCACGGACACGCCCTTTAACGAAAACTCAAGATCTTCACAATTTAACATCTCTAAGGCCTCTAGATCAGACTGAGCAAATATAAAGTTGATATCATTAAATCTCTAGGAGGAGTTTGCTACAAGTCATTTCCTGTTGCCAACAGGTGGCGCTGTGATTATAATAGAATGTTGGCCTTCAGATTTGTTCAGGCCAGGACTCTTATCGAATATGTGAAGTTTGAGGCAAATCGGACATTTTATGGCTGAGTTATAACAAGTTTTACATCCATGGCGAGACCTCGAAATTTGTCAGGCCGCCACGGACACGCCCTTCAACGAAAACTCAAGATCTTCGCAAATAAACATCACTAAAGCCTTTATATTAGACCGACCGATTTTGGTGTTGATCTGTATAAATCTCTAGGAGGAGTTTGTTGCAGAGTACAGCATGACACTTCCTGTTGCCAGCAGGTGGCGCTATGACTATAACTGAATATGGACATATAGATGTCATCAGGTCAGGAGTGTTATCACACATGTGAAGTTTGGGGCAGATCGGACATTTTATGCCTGAGTTATAACAACTTCCTTTTTCATGGCGAAGCATCGAAATTTGTCAGGCCGCCACGGACACGCCCTCTGATGAAAACTCTAGATCTTCGCAATTTAACGTCGCAAAGGGCTTTAGATTAGACTCAGCAAATTTGGCGTTGATCCGAATAAATCTCTAGGAGGAGTTCGTTCAAGTATGACGCCTGAAAATGGCAAAAATGACACAAAATTTGCTGAGAAAATTAATAATAACCGACTTCCTGTTGGGTTTCGGATTTTATCTCAAGAGGCTTTTTTGTAGGTATTGGTGTGTTACATATGTGTACCGATTTTTGTGCATGTACGATAATCACAGCTGAATGCGCACACCGCGGAACGTGTAAAGGTGGCGCTATTGAGCCATTTTGCCACACCCACTTCTGCAACCCATATCAGACGTCCATTTTCGCCAGGTCTGATGTGTGTGCAAAGTTTCGTTAGTTTTCGGGTATGTTTAGGCCCTCAAAAATGCGATTCATTCCGGATAAGAATAATAATAATAAGAAACGGAGCAGATCCAATAGGGTCCTCACACCATCGGTGCTCGGGCCCTAATTAAAGCTGCGAGCAGCGATGAACGGGCCCTCGCACCTGGGCTCACCGCCGACCGGTGGCTTCAGGAAATCAGCAAACGGTGGGCAGTATGCTTTTAATACAGTAAATATAGAAAAAAGTCATTAGTCATTTAAATGTGCCAAACTTGCTGCTGCCAGATGGTGGCGCTATGCTTGTAACTAATTATTGGCATGTAGATGTGTTCAGGCCAGCACTATTATCAAACATATGAAGTTTGGTGCAGATTGACCTTGGTATGTTTGAGTTAGTGAAAGATATGATATATCCTGCTGCTAACAAGTAAGAACAAGATTCATGATAACAAAATGTTATTATTGCTTGCTTTACGTCCACCACTTCTGCTGAAATGTCATCGTTACCTATCTGTACAATTTTTGTGTGGATATTGCTTTGCTGGTGACTCCTCCTGTTATAAGACATCACTCTTAAGCGCTACATTACTAAGAATCAATAATGAAGACGGTGCCCACTTGGCACATGCATTCAAAGTAACCCTCTGCTAGTTTGGATTTAAAGTTTACAGAATTGAAAGGGTTAGACTTTAAAATCAACACACAGACACATACACACAAAATATAAAATGTTGCCATTCAGTTTTATTTGTTAGCATTAACTATATCAGTTAACATGACCAATAAATAAATAGCATTTATTAATGTTAATTAATATTAAGCTAAATAAAAAGTATTCATATATAGTTTATGTACTGTGAATTAGCATGAACATGAACACAGTTCATGTGGGTGTACAGCAATACACAATAAAGTGCTCTATAAACTCTTCATTCTTTCAAAATATCTTTAAAAATCAAGTTGAGTATTTTAACGGGGTGATATATATATTTATAACTGATCTTAAAATTATGGTTTTCAGATGTTTTGAAGAGATAACAGTAACGTTTGTTTTGTTGTCAAAGTTTGTCTTAATTTTTTATTATTATTATTTTATATTCAATAAATAACACTATGTAAATATTGTCTATCAATGAAGATAAATTGATCATGCTAAAAAGTTGTATTTTTTTAAATCTTTTGCTATGTGACTGAATAGGACAAGTTCATGGTACAGTTAAGTAAAAAATTAATAAAAAACAACAACTGCAAAATACGAACAATGAAAGACTAAGTGACCCTTTATATTTTCTCAAAATATCAGACTCTCAAAGATCAGACATATTTTTGTAATTACAAAACATATGTGCATTTTTTGTTCAAAGATGGTCTGTAGGATGGCTCTCTACTCTGTCACCCTCTCTGCCTCTCACCCCTCCCCCCTGCAATAATGAGCTTTTCTGTGCCTGACTGAACGCACACACATACTGTAGAGACATTCACCCAGAGTGACATCAGGTTTCTGAGTTATTTTTTTAATTTTCTTTAATTCATTGAAGCTTGTATAAAATTTATATTTCCAGCACTTGCTCAGAATGATAAGATCTCTGTGTGAAAAAAGTTTTAAAGAGTTTGGATGCTGCACTTTAAAGATATAAAAATATTTTTTACTATATCTTTAAAAAATCACCACGTCCACACCGTTCAAGATATCCAAAATCCGGTCGCAATTTAACATCTTCAGAATATTCTCTTCATGTTAAAAAAGTTTGGTGTGAACAGCTGGTTGTTCTTAGAAGTAGTGTGCATTTGTTTACAGCCTGATTTTTCCAAAAATCCACATTCAAATCAAAATAGCCGGCTTCCTGTTGGTCTTAGCTAATGAGTTTAATTTAGAAAGTTGTCCAAATTGATGAGATTAATATATGTACAGAGTTTGGTGACTGTAGGAAAAACTAACCCCCCAACTTTTGTCAAAAGATGGCGCTATAGAGTGCCTGCTCCACGCCCATTTATGACCTTTTGCCAGTGTCTAACTATCATTAATATTGATGTGTGTGTTGAGTTTCATGAAATTCTAAGCATGTTAACTGCCTCGAAAAGACAGGAATCTAATTTTAAAGTTTGACATGTCGCCATGGCAACAGCATTCGATTTATCATCGACCCCTTTACATATTCTTATCGGCCGTGTTTTGACATGATTTTGATGAAGTTTAAAGAAAATCGAGTAAAATTAAGAGGCTGATTTCAAAGCATTTTGAAAATGACACACTTCCTGCTGCCAGTTGGTGGCGCTATAACTTTGACTCATAATAGTCACATTTATGGAATCGGCATCATACAACGAACAAACTGGTGAAGTTTCATCAGAATCAGGCAATGTGGTCAACAGTTATTAGACACTTCCTGTTTCTCATTTCTCGCCATAACTTTGTCGCCTTGCCACGGCCAAACCGTTCGAGATATCAAAAATCTCCTCGCAATTTAGCGTCCCCAATGTCTTGAGATCATGCTGACCGAGTTTGGTGACAATCCCATGGAATTCCTGGGAGGAGTACGTTAAATTCCAGAGCATGCGCTTTTTAAACAGCCCTAAATATCTCACTTCCTGTCAGGTGGAGCCTATGACATAGAGTACAAAAGTTGTTTGGCTCAGTGAGATCTATATGTGTACCGAGTTTCATATCAATACATGCAAGTATGTGTGCGCAGTACATCAAGTTTTCAAACTGTGTTCCAGGGGGCGCTGTAGAGGCCCTGAACCACGCCCGGGTCCCAGCCTCTGTGGCGTCCTGATGGCCGCAGATTCCGACGTGTGTGCAAATTTTCAAGAGTTTTTGAGTATGTTAAGGCCCCCAAAAGTGCCCGGAAGGTTGAAAAAAAAAAAAAAATAAAAATAAAAAAAAAAAAATAATA
>NC_133365.1:3163813-3402186 GCF_049309525.1 Garra rufa | reverse complement strand
GAAGATATTACATAAATACCTTTTTATATTAATTTTATATACAATGAAATAAATATATCACTCTTTTATTTTATATATTTATATGTTGAATGTGCATAATGCACGTGTCAGTCAGGCACAGGCAGCGGCTGAATTTATAAAGAGATGCGTGTTCACAATGTTTATGATAAAGCGCGTGACTGTCAAAGCGGCTAACGTGGAAAACACAGGCTGACACTCAATGTCAGCGTGTCCCCTCAGCATCAGAGGAAAGAGAAGACGCGAAAAGA
Organism: Garra rufa; assembly: GCF_049309525.1. NCBI lineage: Eukaryota > Metazoa > Chordata > Actinopteri > Cypriniformes > Cyprinidae > Garra > Garra rufa. The sequence goes on along the minus strand of NC_133365.1, from coordinate 3,401,917 downwards.
AATCGGGAAGAAAGAGTCTTTCTGCTCTCAAAACATCACTTCAAAGCCATTCACACGCTGCTGTATACTGTCATTTTGCCCCAGTGTTTGCCTCTTGAGCTTTTTACCCTTCTGTTGACATATACACAGCCAGAAAGAGATTTTCAACAGATATGATATGCCCACAGGACTTAGATACAGTTTTTATATACAGCTAATTACATTCAGAACAGATTAACTTTTTATATTTTATTTAGTTAGTTACTTACATGAACTAATAACATGACTATTATTTTAAATTGCTTTTGTGTTGTATTCACTAGTCTATCAGTATTTAGCATGCATTGCAAGAGAAGTGTTTACTTGCCTCCTGAAACACACATCTCAGTCGAGACAGTTATACTGTGACCTTTTGTTTTATTTCCAACACCCAGTTGCAACGTTTCATTACAAAGACAAACAGAAGCGCATCTCAGCACACTAATGCAATCTCAAGTACAAACAGCTCTTCTGTAAAATTACTCCACACACACTTTTCTCTTTCTCTCTCTCCACAAAACCATTTATTTATCTCTTGCTGTTCCCAAATTGCATGCGCTTTGTACCTCATACTTTCCTACTCTATTTTCTATTTCATATTGGAAATTGGAAAAGCTTTTTTCATCAGGCTACGGGTTACATGCCGTTCTACAACCCAATGCAAAAAGTTGATTTACAAACCGCAGTTTCAGTTCACCAAAGACAGATCTGAATGTCAGAGCTCCTCTTTGTCTTCCTTCAGGTCCTTTAAACTTAGCAGACCTCATTCTGCCCTTGTCTCACTGCTGTCAGTCTTTAACAAATGAATGTTTTAAGAGAAATGTTCTGGGTTATTTTCTGCATAATGCATCTGTGGCTTGCTGTATAGCGACACAGACGATTATTGGCAAATATTTATAATAAATAAACTTATAACTGAGGCAATAAGTCAAGATGGGAGCACTGAATATACATTTACTGTAAAATATACAACAGTGTTCTCAAAATAATACAAATCTGTTATCATTTGTGACCCTGAACCACAAAACCAGTCTTAAGTACACCGGTATATTTGTAGCAATAGCCAAAAAAACATTGTATGAGTCAAAATTATCCATTTTTCTTTTATGCCAAAAATCATTAGGATATTAACTAAAGATCATGTTCCATTAACATATTTGTTCAATTTCCTACTGTAAATACATCAAACTTAATTTTTGATTGGAAATACGTATTGCTAAGAACTTAATTTGGACAATTTTAAAGGTTATTTTCTCAATATTTAGATTTTTTGCACCCTCAGATTCCAGATTTTCAAATATTTGCATCTCAGCCAAATATCGTCCTATCCTAACAAACCATACATCAACGGGAGGCTTATTTATCAGCTTTCAGAAGATGTATAAATCTCAATTTCAAAAAATATACCGTTATAACTGGTTTTGTGGTTCAGGGTCACATTTATTAATGCTGTCTTTTATCCCTCTTCTGGTTTTCAACAACTTATTAATGTATGTAGTATATTAGGGATGCACCGATCCATATCGGCCGATCACTTGCGCGTTTTGTCAGTAAAGCCGGTTCTGTAATCAGCGGTAAATGCCATCAGGTGCGTGATTTCACATTGAGCCGTATATACTACACACAGCCGTTGTTTACCGACGAGCTGCGCACTTTCACACTGATAATGAACATTGATTTGCGCAGCTCGTCGGTAAACAACGGCTGTGTGTAGTATATACGGCTCAACGTGAAATCACGCACCTGATGGCATTTACCGCTGATTACAGAACCGGCTTTACTGACAAAACGCGCAAGCATTATCAGCCGATTCGTATCGGTGCATCCCTATAGTATATACCAATTCTACAGAATTAATGCAAGGTCAGAGTTGGAAACACTGAAAAAAAAAAGGAACATATTTCTAGTAATTGTGCAGTTAATTCTCATATTGTATGGTAAAGTTTTGGAATATTTGTCCTCTCCTCAAATGTGTCACTACCAAAACACAGTAGTATATCATTTAATTAGAAGGGTTATATTGACCTATTAAGATTTTGTTTACATCTACTTTGTAAATATATTTTTTGCTATTTATTAAAACATTTTCAGAGGTAAAACAATAACAATTACAATTTTAACAATATTATAATTGTAATTTATGAGATTTGTTGTATTTTGAATGCAATTATTCTTTGTAAAAGGCAAAAAGTTGATCATAATGATTTTTAAGTTATGGATTCGGTTTGAATTTACACTGAACCAAACACTGTCATAACATCTTAGTTCATACTTCAGTGTACATTATTGTACAATAATGTTTTGGCAGCGATCACATCACTAAAACTACTAAAACATACTAAATTTTTTAAAAAGTCGCATAACTGTACTAAACTTTATTTCTCCCAAATAAAGGTTTATGTGTTCTCTTTTGTAAATACCGAAACAATGAGGACATGTTTCTGTCATGAATGTTTTAGTAGTGACAATTTTATAGAATAATACCCCAAAAAACAATAATGTTACTGTCGAAACTTAAAGGAACCGTATGTAGGATTGTGACCAAAACTGGTACTGCAATCACTTTCAAAATACTGTAGAACAGTGTATCCCCTCCCTCTCCCCCCTGACTCGAGGTTGCCAGCTAAGCTGCAGGATCCTGCAGGAATATAGGCTGCTACAAGGAGCTTCCAATGGCAAGTGAAGAGTCCTACACAGTCTTTTTTTTTTCTGTTAAATATGTTTATGCTTCACGAGAGATGTTTTGCGAAGTAATTATGTATCGCAAAAATGTACTAATGGCGATTAGCGAAATACTTCGTAAAGATGTACTGTAATACCACATTTCAGTCGGAACATAGATTGTTTTCATACCCTGCTAGTGGTGCGATATAAAGCTTTTTATGAACGCATTTAGCACGGGCGACCGTGGAAAATCCTCTGTGAACGGAAGCAAAGTTAGCCAAACATAGATGAATCTTAACGTTACCTGTCAGGAGAAAATCAGCAACGTTGGCGTCTGTCTTCAAATTCTTCTCCTTTTTCAGCCGTCTCCATCTTTCAAAGGTATCTCCTATACAAATCCTTGTGTTATTTCGGACTTTGTCACGACGTATTTCGGATTCATAACGAGGTCTTTTAGGTTTCGTAACGTTATACATGTTTATCCGACACGTTCGTAACTGCAGCTGAGCTGGCAACCCGGAGGACGAAACTCTACTGACTTCGTGATTGGTAGATAGCTGGAGGGTGGAGCCTCAGACCAAAACACAAAATGACAAGAATAACATCAGTCGTGGGCTGCAACTGTCACTTTTAAATGACAATATCCTGGCCGGACCACTGTTGTCAGTGATATAAGTATTTGAAATGAACATGATTTCTTAATGTCTAGTGACATGTCAGGGCCATTTTATGATTAACTGAAATAAATTTCTTACATACAGTTCCTTTAACCAAAAGTTTTGGTCGTGACTGTTTCAGTAGTGATAATTCTATGGGATAATACCCAAAAAACAGTAACGTGACTACCTAAACTTCAACAAATGCTTTGGTTGTGACTGTTACAGAACTAAAATTTTTTATAGAATAATACCCCCCGAAAAAACAATAATGTCACTACTGAAACTTCACCAAATGTTTTGTTCGTGACCGTTTCAGTAGTGACAAATTTATGGAAAAATACCCCTAAAAAAATAATAATGTCACTACCAAAACTTCAACAAATGTTTTGGTCGTGACTGTTATGGTAGTGACAATTTTATGGAATAATACCCAAAGAAACTATAATATTACTACCGAAACACTGTTTCACTGATTAAAACATTGGTTTGTTAGGACAACTAAGCTGTCTAAATGAAGTTCTAAGCAATGCATATTATTAATCAAAATTTTTTGATATATTTACGGTAGGAAATTTACAAAACATCTTCATGAAACATGATCTTTACTTAATATCCTAATGATTTTTGGCATAAAAGAAAAATCGATCATTTTGACCCATTCAATGTATTTTTGGCTATTTACAAATATACCAATGCTACTTAAGGGTCACATATGGACTACATCTATGGTGCTTTTTTATTTTTAGACCTTCAAAACCCCAGTTCCCATTTACTTCCATTGGAAAAGAGCAACAATGATATTGAGCAAAATAACTAAAGACATTCTAAAATTTTCATTTTGGGGTGAACTATTCCTTTAAAAATGCCACCTCTAACATAAAACGGCAGACATAAAGCTGCAAGTCATCTAAAGTATCTTTGTCCATTAATGGCAAAATAGAAGGTATTTTTCTTCAAGAGATGATTCTCTAAATTGCCTGTGAAATGAAAAGGTTATTAGGCCACATGCACTCTTCTGAATGCCCAGATGGAGGGGTGAGTGAATAAAAGCTGAACTCAACGAGCGGTTTGGGGTTTCCTGTCTGACTCTTTCTCTTCCGCCCTCGATCTTTTCCCTTTACCGCAGTCTCAGCCCGCTCCATCAAACAGCCCCAGAGCGCCAGAGTCCGATGTCTTGAAAATCTCTCAGCCTGCCTGCGGGCAGCTCATATGACATAAACACCACAAGAAGCTAATTGGAAATAAACAAAACCGGGGGGAAAGGGCAGAATGTTGCGTGCGTATTACCAAAGGTGTTAATATACTCAGAGCGAGACTTTGACGAGTACCACGTTTGCTCGAGGCACACATCAAACTCACGACCTTTGCAACAGGAAGTGAGCACACTGGCAGTTCACTAGGGTGTAGGGGGCTGCAAAAATGTGCCAACCACATTTTATAACAGGTATAAGTTTATTACATCACTGATTGGCAGCATTGGATTAGAAAAAATGGCAAGTAAAAACGAGGGCCACAGAACTATAACTCCTAAAAATGAGTAATACCATGGTAATTTGATTCTTTAAAGGGGTGCAATTTGAAATAATTCAGTTTTCAATGTTTTTCAAAGAAGTTGCTTACCAAATTTTATATTTTAAAATGTAATTTATCACTGTGATTCAATGCTGAATTTTCAGCTGCATTACTCCAGTCCTCAACTTGAGGATATCAATATTATCAATAAAAAACAACATTAATAATAAGATTGAGATTATTAATTGAGCAGTAAATCAGCATATTAGAATGATTCCTAAAGAAGACTAAACACTGGAGTAATGATGCTGAAAATTCAGCTTTGCATCACAGAAATAAATTAGATTTTAAAATGTACTCAAATAGAAAACAGCTATTTGAAATTGTAATAATATTTCACAATATTACTGGTTTTACTGGTATTTTCAATCAAAATAAATGCAGCCTTGGTGAGCATAAGAGACTTCTTTCAAAAACATGAAAAAACTTCTTCAAAACTTTCTACCAGTAGTGTACTGGTCCTTCTCAAAAAATTAGCATATTGTGATAAAGTTCATTATTTTCTGTAATGTACTGATAAACATTAGACTTTCATATATTTTAGATTCATTACAACACAACTGAAGTAGTTCAAGCCTTTTATTGTTTTAATATTGATGATTTTGGCATACAGCTCATGAAAACCCAAAATTCCTATCTCAAAAAATTAGCATATTTCATCCGACCAATAAAAGAAACGTGTTTTTAATACAAAAAAAGTCAACCTTCAAATAATTATGTTCAGTTATGCTCTCAATACTTGGTTGGGAATCCTTTTGCAGAAATGACTGCTTCAATGCGGCGTGGCATGGAGGCAATCAGCCTGTGGCACTGCTGAGGTGTTAAGGAGGCCCAGGATGCTTCGATAGCGGCCTTAAGCTCATCCAGAGTGTTGGGTCTTGCGTCTCTCAACTTTCTCTTCACAATATCCCACAGATTCTCTATGCGGTTCAGGTCAGGAGAGTTGGCAGGCCAATTGAGCACAGTAATACCATGGTCAATAAACCATTTACCAGTGGTTTTGGCACTGTGAGCAGGTGCCAGGCCGTGCTGAAAAAATGAAATCTTCATCTCCATAAAGCTTTTCAGCAGATGGAAGCATGAAGTGCTCCAAAATCTCCTGATAGCTAGCTGCATTGACCCTGCCCTTGATAAAACACAGTGGACCAACACCAGCAGCTGACATGGCACCCCAGACCATCACTGACTGTGGGTACTTGACACTGGACTTCAGGCATTTTGGCATTTCCCTCTCCCCAGTCTTCCTCCAGACTCTGGCACCTTGATTTCCGAATGACATGCAAAATTTGCTTTCATCCGAAAAAAGTACTTTGGACCACTGATCAACAGTCCAGTGCTGCTTCTCTGTAGCCCAGGTCAGGCGCTTCTGCCACTGTTTCTGGTTCAAAAGTGGCTTGACCTGGGGATGTTTCTACTCCAGACTCAGTCCACTGCTTCCGCAGGTCCCCCAAGGTCTGGAATCGGTCCTTCTCCACAATCTTCCTCAGGGTCCGGTCACCTCTTCTCGTTGTGCAGCGTTTTCTGACACACTTTTTCCTTCCCACAGACTTCCCACTGAGGTGCCTTGATACAGCACTCTGGGAACAGCCTATTCGTTCAGAAATTTCTTTCTATGTCTTACCCTCTTGCTTGAGGGTGTCAATGATGGCCTTCTGGGCAGCAGTCAGGTCGGCAGTCTTACCCATGATTGCGGTTTTGAGTAATGAACCAGGCTGGGAGTTTTTAAAAGCCTCAGGAATCTTTTGCAGGTGTTTAGAGTTAATTAGTTGACTCAGATGATTAGGTTAATAGCTCGTTTAGAGAACCTTTTCATGATATGCTAATTTTTTGAGATAAGAATTTTGGGTTTTCATGAGCTGTATGCCAAAATCATCAATATTAAAACAATAAAAGGCTTGAACTACTTCAGTTGTGTTGTAATGAATCTAAAATATATGAAAGTCTAATGTTTATCAGTACATTACAGAAAATAATGAACTTTATCACAATATGCTAATTTTTTGAGAAGGACCAGTATATCTGGAGCAAATAGGATTGTCCTTGATGTTTTAAGAAAAAAAGGAACCATTCAGCACCACTGAATGAAAAATAAGCTGCAAAAACATTCATTCAGAAATTTTCATCAACATCACAACTCTGGGAACACAAAGAGAAAACCAGGCCAACATCCAGCGTATGGAGCCACATCAGTGCCAGAAAGAACAAGAGGTTGTAGCTGGTAGCAGGTGAGGTTGAAGATGAGATGAATGGAAAGAGAAATATACTGTGACATCCCATTTGTGCGAGCTTGTGTGCATGAGAGAGAGATCTCATTTTGTGCTTAATGAGGATGGCAGTAATAAGGGAAGGAGAGATGGACCAATGCGGTGTAATTTCAGCCAATTCAGGCAGAAAGCAGCTCTATTAGTGGACTATCAGGACTCTGTGTTCCCACCAGAACTCCCACAAATGGCAGCTGTGTGGACGAACACAGCCATCGTCTGTGAGCGATGTGACCACTTACATGTTCTTACAACAGTTTTTCTCACCACTACAGTCAAAGCTGGTGTACAAATGGTCACATAAACATTAGGACTAGCAGCCAGTGTGTTTAGAGGAGGCCAGGGCTAGTTGTCACACAAAGAGTAAAAGAATAAAACCAAAACACAAATGCTTGTTTTCTTTTGCATGTTGTCTTACATTTTTCCTGTTTACTTAAAGGGGACATTGTATGCAAAATTCACTTTCACATTAGACTGGCTAACGCCAAACCACATCATGACAACGTCATGATTCGTGGTCTGGGAACCACATGTTAATTTTCTCGTATTTGAGGTGTGGTTTACGAATGCCCAGAGCCGTTTATTGGGCGCTATGAATGTCTATCAAATGCGCCTGTGCGTAGCTCATAGCCAATCGTTTCAATTATACCGGACAACGTACGTAGAGCGACAGAAATTCGACAAGGAAGAAGACGAAGAGTTTTGACTGAGGACAAAGTTATGCTTCATAAATTGTTTATCAATCGTAATTCAATGCTGACTTTTTAGCATGCATTTGACCGAATTGTCTGCTTTTGTCTTTATTTCCGATTACATAAGTCTCTTATACTTTATACTTAAACTTTTATAATGACTAATATTGTTCATTGAAACTTACATTTAACAAAAAGGCAGAGTTGTGCTTGTCATGTTTCATTTAAGCAATAAGGTACGAGAGGCCGTGCTGTATCATGAATAAATCACGGCTGAAGGGCGTTGTTAGGCACGACGCGAAGCGGAGTGCCTGCAACCCCTTCAGCCGTGATTTATTCATGATACAGCACGGCCTCAAGTACCTTCCCAGCCAACATTTGTATGTGGGGCCCATGTGGGTTTGAAATGGGCTGAAAAATGGGCCCCATGTAGGATTGTCCGCGGGTTCCATAATGGCCCTATGTTAATTGCCCACATGGATATCATATAGGATTGCACTCGCCACTAGGTGGGACCTAACTGGGCAACATGCACAAGACCCACATGGGTCCCAGCTTTAACCCAGCTAAGTTTTATATGTGGGGCCAATGTGGGTCTTAAATGGGCTGAAAAATGGGCTCTATATGGGATTGTCCGCGGGTTCCATAATGGCCCCATGTTAACTGCCCACATGGATTTCATATAGGACTACACTTGCAGCTAGGTGGGACCTAACTGGGCAACATGCACAAGACCCACATGGGTCCCAGCTTTAAACCAACTAAGTTTTATATGTGGGGCCAATGTGGGTCTTAAGTGGGCTGAAAAATGGGCTCTATATGGGATTGTCCGCGGGTTCCATAATGGCCCCATGTTAACTGCCCACATGGATTTCATATAGGACTACAATTGCCGCTAGGTGGGACCTAACTGGGCAACATGCTTAAGACCCACATGGGTCCCAGCTTTAAACCAGCTAAGTTTTATATGTGGGGCCAATGTGGGTTTTAAATGGGCTGAAAAATGGGCTCTATATGGGATTGTCCGCGGGTTCCATAATGGCCCCATGTTAACTGCCCACATGGATTTCATATAGGACTACACTTGCCGCTAGGTGGGACCTAACTGGGCAACATGCTTAAGACCCACATGGGTCCCAGCTTTAAACCAGCTAAGTTTTATATGTGGGGCCAATGTGGGTTTTAAATGGGCTGAAAAATGGGCTCTATATGGGATTGTCCGCGGGTTCCATAATGGCCCCATGTTAACTGCCCACATTGATTTCATATAGGACTACACTTGCCACTAGGTGGGACCTAACTGGGCAACATGCTTAAGACCCACATGGGTCCCAGCTTTAAACCAGCTAAGTTTTATATGTGGGGCCAATGTGGGTTTTAAATGGGCTGAAAAATGGGCTCTATATGGGATTGTCCGCGGGTTCCATAATGGCCCCATGTTAACTGCCCACATGGATTTCATATAGGACTACACTTGCCACTAGGTGGGACCTAACTGGGCAACATGCACAAGACCCACATCGGTCCCAGCTTTAACCCAGCTAAGTTTTGTATGTAGGGCCAATGTGGGTCTTAAATGGGCTGAAAAATGGGCTCTATATGGGATTGTCCGCGGGTTCCATAATGGCCCCATGTTAACTGCCCACATGGATTTCATATAGGACTACACTTGCCACTAGGTGGGACCTAACTGGGCAACATGCACAAGACCCACATCGGTCCCAGCTTTAACCCAGCTAAGTTTTGTATGTGGGGCCAATGTGGGTTTTAAATGGGCTGAAAAATGGGCTCTATATGGGATTGTCCGCGGGTTCCATAACGGCCCCATGTTAACGGCCCACATGGATTTCAAATTAGATTGCACTTGCCACTAGGTGGGACCCAACTGGGCAACATGCGCAAGACCCATCTTGTTCCCAGATTTGGGTACTACAAGGTTACGACATGGGCTGAAATACGGGCTGTAACTGGGATTGTCCATGGGTTCCATGCTGGCCCCAGCAACTTATGCATGGGGCCAAGCTAGCAATCATCTGGGTTCCATCTAAAATAATATCAACACCACACAAATAAATTTTTAAGGATTAAAGCACACAGTGAGATTAAAATATTTTCAAATTTAAATTTTATTGAAGAAACACAACGACAGCATTTAAATAAGCAGATTAATGTCAGATTAAAGGAATAGTTCACTAAAAAAAAAATGAAAATTTGATGTTCATTTGCTTACTCTGAGGGGATCCAAGATGTAGGTGACTTTGTTTCTTAGTAAAACACAAACAAAGATTTTTAACTGAAACCATTGCAGTCTGTCAGTCATATAATGGCAGTCAATAGTTACCAAATCATTAAGAGTCAAAAAAAAAACATGCACAGACAAAACCAAATTAAACACTGTGGCTTGAGACGATGCATTGAGGTCTTGAGACACATAACGATGGGTCTGTACATGTAACTGAACAGCATTTATATCATTATTAAACTCTGATCCACCGGAACATTCAGGTGTATGGAGCATAGGGGTGGGCGATATGACCTAAAATTAATATCACGGTATTTTTCATCTTTTGAACGGTGACGGTATAATATCACGGTATTACTTTTTTTGGTACATTTTGGGAGGAGTAGCCTGTCCTGTCCCTTTAGTATGTGAATACAGTTAATATTTTTTATAATATAATAAGTAAATGGTATGTATCCTTATCAAAAAGAGACATGGGAGAGTATTATCCATTCTCAACATATTTATTTTGCAAAAAACCTAAAGATCTTACTTAGTGTACAACAAAACACAAATTATTTTTTATTGAAATTTAATTTCTGCAATATATAAAACCTTTAAATAACTGGGGGAAATCAACCCATAGCAACAGTTTAAAAGTAGACCAATTCTGTGGGGAAAAACGCGGACTTGGCAACCCTGCATCCAACACCAGCTGCTGGAGTTAATGTCATTGTACACATGAGTACGAAATTTTCGTCCGAGATTTTTGCACGTTAAAAAAAATACAGGTTATGTTAATCGAGTTTACACACTGCCTCTGAAACTTTCGTCCGTCATAAAAAAATTCGGATCGTGTTTGATTTTCTGCATGTTCGCATCCATAATAAGCATTTTGATAAGGATGGCGAATATGAGAAAACAAACAAAACAAACAAAAAAAACGCATACGAAAATCGGACTCAGTGTACAATGACCTTTAGATTTGAATGATCACGGGTCGAAAGTAAAGAGAGATGACAAAAACAGACTGGAGAATTTGCTGTAATCTTGTACTCACTGACAAATATCTATTATAAGATGTGCTGCCCCCTTTACACAGAGTGTGCGTTATCGCAAAATCGTAAGTAAAAGTAAAAACAGCGCGAGCACTCAGTTAAAAGCGATTTCTATACCCTGCATATTGAAAGTGCGAAAATTATATACAATATTAGTTCGCCTCGCGCCCGCTCAATTTGTGATCCGCTGTGTAAATCCTTCGGCTGGCCGACCTGGAAAAGTCCGCCTCTGGTATAGGCTACAGGCCCGACCTTTCTTCACGATGTTTCACCAGTCGTTTAATGGCCACTCCCCTTTTACCTACCACCTGCAAAGCTGATACGAATATGTTTTACTTTTTTATTTACAACAAGATATATAGTATAAGGTCAGGTATTCAGACCACAACTGAACGTTTGAAGAAAATGTAATGCCTTATTATTTAGAATTAGCTATTATTGATGTAAATGCAGCCGTTCGAGGCACATAATTGATTTATTACGGTATTGACGGTATTAGAAAATCCATGTCGTTGCGCAATGTCACACCAGTGCTGACTATGACACCGGTGTACCGCCCACCCCTAATGGAGCACGTTCACAGTAGCTGACGTGTGGTGCATCAACATGCTCTGGCAATGTAGTCAAAAGTTTGTCTTTGTAGGTGAAAAGTCAATACTCCCAGATGAGTTCACACAAGGAAATGTAATCTTTTAGTTTTTAATCGGTTACCAGAATTTGTATAAGCACAAGTAATTCCCATTTTGATAAGCCAATATGCTCATGTAAACAATGAGTGACGTATACGCGTGATAGATCACACACGGACTGGGTGAACATTCTCAGGACAGTAGAACGTTCCGGTGGATCAGAGGTAAATAATAATATAAATACTGTTCAGTTTTTTGCACAGACCGATCGTTTTATGTCTTAAAGGGATAGTTCACCCAAAAATGAAAATGTGATGTTTATCAGCTTACCCCCAGGGCATCCAAGATGTAGGTGACTTTGTTTGTAGTCTGTCAGCCATATGATGGCAGTGGATGGGCACGAACCTTTAAAAGTGAAAAAAAAAAAAGAAAACATGCACAGACAAATCCAAATTACACCCTGCGGCTCGTGACGATACATTGATGTCCTAAGACACGAAACGATCGTTTTTTTATGAGAAACTGAACAGTATTTATATAATTTTTTACCTTTGATACACAGCCATGTCTAACTGTCCTGAGCACGAACTCATCATCCGGCTCGTTACATGTGTACGCGTTCTGGCGTAGTATACGTAAATGCCGGAAGTCATCTATCCCGTGTGTACGACACTCATTGTTTACACAGTGCACAGAGATTTTGTGTATAGCGGCTATTCAAAATGGTAATTACTTGCACTTATCCTGATTGTTCAAACCGATTGAAAGCTAAAAATTACGTTTGCGCAAACTCATCCAGGACTGCTGACTGTTCACCGATTTCCCCTTACGACGTTTGCGTATACTACGCCAGTGAGCGTACACATGAAATGAGCCGGAGGTTGAGCTCACACTCAGGACAGATGGACGTGGCTGTGCATCAAAGGTAAAAAATTATATAAATACTGTTCAGTTTCTCACAAAAAAAACACTATTGTTTTGTGTCTTAGGACATCAATGTATCGTCATGAGACGCAGGGTGTAATTTGGATTTGTCTGTGCATGTTTTTTTTTTTACTTTTAAAGGTAAAACCAAGCACTAAGCCCATCCACTGTTATTATGTGGCTGACAGACTGCAAGGGTTTGAGTTAAATATCTGAAGAAACAAAGTCACCTACAGCTTGGATGCCCTGTGTGTTTAGTTTTTTTTTGTTTTTGGTAAAAAGATTTGGTAACCACTGACTGTCCTTTAAAGAGCATCTCTTCAAAGTTATAAACCTACTTGTTCAAAATAATGTAAAAGTTAATACTTTTTTTAACCTGTATTCGACCTAATATTTACTGAAACCTTCAAACATTTGAACAGGAAATAAATGGGAAACAATTAGAAGCATCAGCAACGATACATTAGTGCTTACAGTGCAGACAGTCACTTGTGCATTCTAGACATCCTCTGTACTCCTCCGTCTCTTGTTCCAATTTTGAGAGATCCCCATCAGCTTCTTGCCAATCATTTCAGCTTTCTTAAGAACCTCTGCAAAACAAATTTGTTTAAATATACTGAATATGCAAGATCAAATTACAAATAGCATTTTTGTGCTTGACTGAATTAGGCTAATGCTTAAAATGAAAATAATTTTGTCAAAAAGATGACATAAAATAAGGAAACTGCCCTCACCTACAGAAAGGAAAACAACAGAGTAAAAAACAAGCTGTACAGATTCTATTCCAATAGACAGGTTTTCTAGGATGTGTTTAGTAAATTGTTAAAAAAAATGTAACTTACATGTTAAAACAACATATTAAAGAAAAACAACTATTACTCAGGATAATACTAAAAATAATAATAATTATAAAAATAATTCTAAATTGTCATAGAATTGGAGTGTCATTGGAGGGGCATTAGGGAAATCAATAGAGAATTACTGTTCATTCATTCAAACTAATCTAATTAAATTTTTTATTGATAAAATCAGTTTATGAAGCATAAATATGCAATGTGTTTTAAAGGACCACTTCAATTATTGTTATGAGTTAACCATTTAGAAAATAATAATAATAATAACAACAAAAATGATAATACATTTTTTTATCAAGACTTTGTCATTTTACTATTAGGCAGATTCTCGCATTTATATTCTATGTCCATGGATGGAATCGACCAACAAAATAATGCTTAAAGGGATAGTTCACCCAAAAATGAAAATTTGTTTATCTGCTTACCCCCAATGCATCCAAGATGTAGGTGACTTTGTTTCCTAAGAAAAACACAAACAGAGATTTTTAACGAAAACCGGTACAGTCTGCCAGCCTTATCATGAACGTGGATGGGCACCAAACCTTTAAAAGTAAACAAAAACATGCACAGACAAATCCAAATTACACCCTGTGGCTCGTGACGATACATTGATGTCTTAAGACACGAAAAGATCGTTTTTTGCGAGAAACTGAACAGTATTTATATCATTTTTTACCTTTGATACACAGCCACGTCCATCTGTCCTGATCACGAGTTTGGCATCAGTTACGTTACATGTGCTCGCGCTCAGGCGAAGAATACGCAAACGCCGTAAGGGGAAATCAGTACAAGTCCCGGATGAGTTTTAAATCGGTTTGAACAATCAGGATACGCGCAAGTAATTACCATTTTGAATAGCCGCTATAGCCACAATCTCTGAGCACTGTGGAAACAATGAGTGTTGTATTCATGCGACAGATCACTTCCGGTGTTTGTGTATACTATGCCAGAGCGCTACACGAATAACGATCCGGATGATGAGCCCGTGCTCAGGACAGATGGACGTGGCTGTGTATCAAAGGTAAAAAATGATATAAAAACTGTTCAGTTTCTAACAAAAATCGATCGTTTCGTGTCTTAGGACATCAATGTATCCTCACGAGTCGCAGGGTATAATTTGGATTTGTCTGTGCATGTTTTTGTTTACTTTTAAAGGTTTGGTGCCCATCCACGTCCATGATAAGGCTGGCAGACCGCACCAGTTTTCGTTAAAAATCTTCGTTTGTGTTTTTCTGAGGAAACAAAGTCACCTACATCTTGGATGCATTTGGGGTAAGCAGATAAACATCAAATTTTCATTTTTGGGTGAACTATCCCTTTTAAGTATTTTTTATTATTATTAATATTATTAATGCTGATGATTTATGAGTGATTTAAAATAGAAATTTTAAAATATTCTTCTTTGTGCCGTTGGAAAACAACTGAGTTGATCACAAATTTGGACCATTCTTAAATTTCCAGGATGGATCGACTTAAGGGTTACAGTTTTAATAACATAAGTTAGAGCTCTTAGATAAACTAAAATACTAAAACTTTTTTTTTTTTTACTACCTGAAGATTTAACAAAAAAATATATAATAATAAAATAAAAAATAAAATAACACGTAATTGTAGGTTCTGGCAAATTAATTTTGAGACTCAATTTAGAATTTAAATCATTACACATAATTCAGAATCCTAACTGCACACTGTATTAAGTAAATTATGTAAAAACAAATTTAAATAGGACATAAAAGTAAATTAAAAAGTACATTTTATTAAATTACATCAAATCAAAACTTTGCAAATAGTTAATAAATCCATACCAGAAGTTCTAGTGGAGTGTAGCAGATAAAGAAGAGCCCTCCACTATATTGCCAGTAATCAGCTGAATCCTCAGTCGGTCTGGGGTGGGCTGATAAGTCCTTAAAAATAAAGATTTCACTTTTAAAATTCTTTTGAACTCTTATACAAAATGTTTTTCAATCGTACCAACATTTGCCACTATAAATCATTCAGAAAACATGAACAGTCAGCTTTGAGACTGTTAGTTATTATATAATTAAAAATGTAAGAATATGCCTAACTCATGGCAATCCAAAAAGAAAAAATGTGAATCCCCAAAAAGACACTGGATTCACAACAATAGACTCTTTTTATAAATGTATCAAAACAAGGTAAACACAATTGTAGCTTAAAAATTAGTGCACCCAAATCAAACCAAAACTTAACATAATTTTACCTGCAGCTGCATTTATCCAGACCCATTTAAGGCTCATGAAGGACTCATAATATTTTTTGTAGTGAAACAACTAAAGGACTGATGATGGTAGCATGTTCTCCGTATTTGTTATCTCAGATGAAGAAAGACAAAAGAATAAAAAAGTTAGTCATATTGATAATCAGTGGGGCAAATGTCTTACAAATGTATTTTTGATTATGAGAAGAACCATACTTTTATATTTTAATCCCATGAAAGATTTAGAATCAAAGATTAAAAATAATGTTATTGGTAGCAGTTTGTGTTTTATAGTTAGATTGTGTTTCCGAGCTTTAATAGCACTTTCATCACTGTACTCATTGCTCCTTCTCATGCACTGCGTTTAAATTAGCTGACAACATTCGTAGCCTATCTATAACACATAGCAATATCAGGGGCTACAAATACGTGCTAATATGCTAATCGCGATTAGCATCTGGTGTAACATCTTTGATGAAGCACAGATGCAAGTCATAGTACGTCTGTTACCTCATGTGGAATTTACACAGAAAGAACATAAAGCTAGAAAGACTGAAATATGTTCCCTTACCTGATATCAGCAATCTGCTTGCAGGACCTCACAGATCCAGTCCGGTCTTCCTCTGTGTTCACATTCCAGCTTTTGTTCTCCACATGTCACAACGCGAGTTAATTTAAAATAAAAATGTAACAAACTAACGTATTTTCAAACTTGACCAGTAAAGGCGCGCACAGTTGTCATTGGCCAGTTACTTGTCAGATGGCAGTCAGCTTAACCAATCATGATCCCTCCAGCAAGGTTATACAACCAGCGTGGTAATGGCAAGATAAATATTTTTTTAAAGAAATATGTGTGTTTAGTGTTATTTGTAGGCTGTATTATTTTAATAGTTGTTCAAAAATTGTTTTCAGTGTATGAAATAAAAATGCAGTTGTAGCCATTCACAAAATTGTAGGTCCACAAAATCAAAACAAAGATATTGATTCAAAATACATACACTATATAGCCAAAAGTACCCTTCTAATGAACAGGTTTGACTACTTTAGTAATTTCCATGAGTACAAATCTTAATGTTTAAGCATAAAATTATATTCTAGGGAATTAATTTTAATAGCAACAGTTTTAACATAACAATGCCTTTGTGTATAAGGCAAGGTTCAAATTGAAATGATTGATTCAGTCAGTGTGGAAGAACTTGACTGGTCAGCATAAAGCCAAGTCTTAATCCCAGTTGAACACCTCGGTGTGACTTTAAATGCAGACATTGAGCCAAAAAGTTATCACCAAACACCAATGACTTGTACATATCGGTACAGTCATTTTGGACAAATCCAAAACTTTTTCAACAGAGATGGAAATACAATTTTTAAATAGGCTACATTAATTATGTTCCCATTTTTGTTGCCACAGTTTTAGAAGTGCCTATTTCTGTTTTAAAGAAGGGGTGTCCTAATACTTTTGTCCATGTGGTGTTTGTACAAGTCATTGGTGTTTGGCGATGAGTTTTTGGCTCAAGGTCATTTAAAAATCAGTCCAGAGGTGTTCAACTGGGATTAGGACTTGGCTTTATGCAGACCAGTCAAGTTCTTCCACACTGACTGAATCAGTCATTTCGGTTTGAACCTTGCCTTATACACAAAGGCATTGTCATCTTACAATTGAAGAGGCTCCTGTCCAAACTGTTGCTATAAAATTAGAAGCACACAATTCCCTATAATATCATTTTATGCTTAAACATTAAGTTTGTTCTAATGGAAATTACTAAAGTAGTCAAACCTGTTCATTAGAAGGGAGAAAATACTGGCAATAGTGTATCATGTAAAAAAAAAAAAATCAACTTTGATTTACAAGTATTTTTGTTAACCCTTTTCAATCATTTAGCAAACCATTTTATAACTTTGATGGTTTGTCATGTGCTGGGACATAAAATAAAAAAAAGCTAATGATACATTTCAGAAACATAAAATTCCATAATATCTTTCTTTACTTGGGCTATTTTATTATATGAACTGATGACCTTACAAAATTTAAAAGAATATCTCTAGAAATGCATTTGTCACTCCGACTGACCATAAAACTGGGGGAGTTTCACTAAATCAGGGCACATGACAAGCTGCTAGAGGGTTTGATTTCTTCTACCCGTCTCAAAGCGATTACAATCCAAATATGTTATCCCATTATTTAGAGATAATTAGTAATCTCTAACCTTTTCATTAAAGTGCACAGTTTTCCTTATTTTTTTCTTATATAAAAACATCTATTGTGATAAGCATTGTGCTGTAACTCACAAAATCAGACCACTAAAAACTGACACTTTGAATATGTAATGTCCTATGAGTGTACAGGTCATTTGCCCAATTTCAGATATCAAAAGACATGTGCTATGCAGGACATTTTTGACCACACCCAGGTTTGACCTGGTTTGCCTGTACCAGCTGGGTTCTTCAGCTCCAAAATTCTGCTATCATTACCTCACCTTAAGTTGTACTAAACCTGTATTAATTTTTTCTGTGTAATAAAAACAATATACACAAATATTTTGGGAAATTATCTTAACAAAAAGTTTCTGGCCCCCAATGACTTCCATAGCCTTTTTATTTATTAATTTTTATTTCCCAAGATGTGTCCAGCAACTGGCTTCCAACATTCTTTAAAATAACTATTTCAAAAATAATTTAGATAATGTTCAACAGAAGAAAGACTTCATGCAGGTTTTGAACAGAGAATGAGCAAATGACGACAGAATTGTGACGATTGTCTTGCTGAGTTTAGTTCTAACTCTAACCAAACACGACTCTAACCAAAAGCTAATCATAATGCTCCAAACTATTTGTAAATTACACAGTCATGTTTGATTAGGGTTAGAATCATATTTGGTTTGGCCAAGAGGACCCCATGTCCCTTATGAAAATTTATAATGGTTTTACAATGAAAAAAAAATATAAGTATTGTAGTTATTTTTTGGTAACTATCAATTAACTATGTGGGTACCAATTTGGCCCCATGTGGGCTCCCTATATGGGACTGATTGTGTTTGCCCATGCCAAACCCATATGGTTTATGAAACCGGGCCCCATATGTGTTTCCCAGTTTTGAACCCATATAGACGTTAACTATGTGGGTACTACCTTGGCCCCATGTAGGTAGACTGTATGGGATTGATTGAGTTTCCCCATGCCAAACCCATATGGTTTATCAAAGCGGGCCCCATATGTGTTTCCCCATTCTGAACCCATATAGACGTTAACTATCTGGGTACTACATTGGCCCCATGTAGGCAGACTGTATGGGACTGATTGAGTTTGCCCATGCCAAACCCATATGGTTTATCAAAGCGGGCCCCATATGTGTTTCCCCATTCTGAACCCATATAGACGTTAACTATCTGGGTACTACATTGGCCCCATGTAGGCAGACTGTATGGGACTGATTGAGTTTGCCCATGCCAAACCCTTTTGGTTTATCAAACCGGGCCCCATATGTGTTTCCCCATTCTGAACCCATATAGACATTAACTATCTGGGTACTACATTGGCCCCATGTAGGCAGACTGTATGGGATTGATTGAGTTTGCCCATGCCAAACCCATATGGTTTATCAAAGTGGGACCCATATGTGTTTCCCCATTCTGAACCCATATAGACGTTAACTATCTGGGTACTACATTGGCCCCATGTAGGCAGACTGTATGGGATTGATTGAGTTTTCCCATGCCAAACCCATATGGTTTATCAAAGTGGGCCCCATATGTGTTTCCCCATTCTGAACCCATATAGACGTTAACTATCTGAGTACTACATTGGCCCCATGTAGGCAGCCTGTATGGGATTGATTGAGTTTGCCCATGCCAAACCCATATGGTTTATCAAACCGGGCCCCATATGTGTTTCCCCATTCTGAACCTATATAGACGTTAACTATCTGGGTACTACATTGGCCCCATGTAGGCAGACTGTATGGGATTGATTGAGTTTGCCCATTCCAAACCCATATGGTTTATCAAAGTGGGCCCCATATGTGTTTCCCCATTCTGAACCCATATAGACGTTAACTATCTGGGTACTACATTGGCCCCATGTAGGCAGACTGTATGGGATTGATTGAGTTTGCCCATGCCAAACCCATATGGTTTATCAAAGTGGGCCCCATATGTGTTTCCCCATTCTGAACCCATATAGACGTTAACTATCTGAGTACTACCTTGGCCCCATGTATGCAGCCTGTATGGGATTGATTGAGTTTGCCCATGCCAAACCCATATGGTTTATCAAACCAGGCCCCATATGTGTTTCCCCATTCTGAACCCATGTAGACGTTAACTATCTGGGTACTACCTTGGCCCCATGTAGGCAGCCTATATGGGATTGATTGAGTTTACCCATGCCAAACCCATATGGTTTATCAACGTGGGCCCCATATGTGTTTCCCCGTTTTGAACCCATATAGATGGTAACTGTCTGGGTACTACATTGGCCCCATGTAGGCAGACTGTATGGGATTAATTTGAGTTTGCCCATGCCAAACCCAGATGGTTTATCAACGTGGGCCCCATATGTGTTTCCCCTTTCTGAACCCATATAGACGTTAACTGTCTGAGTACTACCTTGGCCCCATGTAGGCAGCCTGTATGGGATTGATTGAGTTTGCCCATGCCAAACCCATATGGTTTATCAAACCGGGCCCCATATGTTTTTCCCCATTCTGAACCCATATAGACGTTAACTATCTGGGTACTACATTGGCCCCATGTAGGCAGACTGTATGGGACTGATTGTGTTTGCCCATGCCAAACCCTTTTGGTTTATCAAACCGGGCCCCATGTGTGTTTCCCCATTCTGAACCCATATAGACGTTAACTATCTGGGTACTACATT
This sequence comes from Garra rufa, assembly GCF_049309525.1. NCBI lineage: Eukaryota > Metazoa > Chordata > Actinopteri > Cypriniformes > Cyprinidae > Garra > Garra rufa. The sequence goes on along the minus strand of NC_133365.1, from coordinate 3,381,272 downwards.
GGCCCCATGTAGGCAGACTGTATGGGATTGATTAAGTTTGCCCATTCCAAACCCATATGGTTTATCGAAGTGGGCCCCATATGTGTTTCCCCATTCTGAACCCATATAGACGTTAACTATCTGAGTACTACCTTGGCCCCATGTAGGCAGCCTGTATGGGATTGATTGAGTTTGCCCATGCCAAACCCATATGGTTTATCAAACCGGGCCCCATATGTGTTTCCCCATTCTGAACCCATATAGACGTTAACTATCTGGGTACTACCTTGGCCCCATGTAGGCAGCCTATATGGGATTGATTGAGTTTGCCCATGCCAAACCCATATGGGTTATCAAAGTGGGCCCCATATGTGTTTCCCCGTTTTGAACCTATATAGATGGTAACTATCTGGGTACTACATTGGCCCCATGTAGGCAGACTGTATGGGATTGATTGAGTTTGCCCATGCCAAACCCATATGGTTTATCAAAGTGGGCCCCATATGTGTTTCCCCTTTCTGAACCCATATAGACGTTAACTATCTGAGTACTACCTTGGCCCCATGTAGGCAGCCTGTATGGGATTGATTGAGTTTGCCCATGCCAAACCCATATGGTTTATCAAACCGGGCCCCATATGTTTTTCCCCATTCTGAACCCATATAGACGTTAACTATCTGGGTACTACCTTGGCCCCATGTAGGCAGCCTATATGGGATTGATTGAGTTTACCCATGCCAAACTCATATGGTTTATCAACGTGGGCCCCATATGTGTTTCCCCGTTTTGAACCCATATAGATGGTAACTATGTGGGTACTACATTGGCCCCATCTAGACAGCCTGTATGGGATTGATTGAGTTTGCCCATGCCAAACCCATGTGGGTTATCAAAGTGGGCCCCATATGTGTTTCCCTGTTTTGAACCCATATAGATGGTAACTGTCTGGGTACTACATTGGCCCCATCTAGGCAGCCTGTATGGGATTGATTGAGTTTGCCCATGCCAAACCCATATGGGTTATCAAAGTGCGCCCCATATGTGTTTCCCCGTTTTGAACCCATATAGATGGTAACTATGTGGGTACTACATTGGCCCCATCTAGGCAGCCTGTATGGGATTGATTGAGTTTGCCCATGCTAAACCCATACGGGTTATCAAAGTGGGCCCCATATGTGTTTCCCCGTTTTGAACCCATATAGATGGTAACTATATGGGTACTACCTTGGCCCCATGTAGGCAGCCTGTATGGGATTGATTGAGTTTGCCCATGACTGACCCATATGTTAAACCCATATGGGCCCCACTTGTATAGACCATTTTGAGCCCATATGCTCATTGCTCATTAGTGACCCAGCTGGGACCCACATGGGGAGCCCACCTCTTTTGACCCATGTGGGACCTACTTAGCTACCTCAAGTGGGCCCCAGATAAGATGCCTATTTTGGGACCATGCCCACTTGGTACCCATATAGCCCAAGCATAAACCATGTGGGCCCCACATATGCATGTTGGCTGGGTTATTGCTTTTATAAAACGGTTACCACACAATAAAAATATTAAAATCAAAAATATATATTAATTTATATATATTAAGTTGTACGTTTTCATAAAGTAAAATCATTAACTGCCTTCCGCTGTAAAAAGTAGTCCCTAACTGCTGCAGCTGTGTTTACGTTGCTAAGGGTGGTTGCTAAGGGGGTTCAATGATACACAAAACCGTTGAGTGAAGCGGTCATAGCCGTGCCGTATCATGAATACGACACAGCTGCTGACCAATCAGAATTGAGAAATGGAACTAACCGTTTTATAATTTATTATACATAGAGTAACGATGCATTATACACAGTGCACATATAGCTTAAATCGCATATTAATATGTTTTATTATTTTTAAAATGAGTACAAAAAGAGAGTTGTGGTTTATATTTTGAAGAAAATAAAGAGGCAGTGGTGTTTGATATCACTTCCTTTTATTGTAAGCACTGTTTTGTAACGCGTTGCATGAACCACATTTTTGTCGCTATTAATATGTTTAACGTTAAATGAAACGGAAAAGAGGCAATGCTGTTTGATAGAAAATATTTAGTTTCACTGAAATGTTGTACATTCCCTGAACTACGTTTTTGCAGCTATTAATATGTTTAAATGAAAATGAAAAGAGGCAGAGGTGGTTGATATCATATTTCTTCTTATGGTAAATACAAACAGTGAAGCAGTGAAGATAACCGGAGTAGAAAAGGCGAGGTGACTGATGTTATCAAGTACACTGCTGTTCCATTTGCAGAATTGCAGGACTTGCATCCTCACGTCCTCGGGAGTTCGTACTCCCAAGTCAAACTTCCAAGTTCGAACTTTGCGTACTTGGTAGAGTTGTGGTACTCGGACTTGTACTCGGACTTGAGTCCGGTCTCGAGTTAAATTTTTAGCGGACTCGGACTTGTCACGGACTCGGATGCATTTTGACTCTGACTTGACTCGGACTCAAGCTTTTCGGACTCGGGAATAATTGCCGAGTCCAGCCGAGTCCAGGAACAGTTGACGGAAATTTTACTGACTCAATGCATTATTAAGAAAGTGACATTCAGTATTCGCACACGTTTAAAAGTCTTGCCAGTACTTGAAAGCCTGTTGGGAGAAATACAGATGTGTCACAATATCTGATCTGTGCATCCGGTCTTAAAGCGACAGCAGCGTAAACCTGCTGCAGCAGACTGCGTCATATTACATTTACCTATTTTATGACACAATTCAGATTTTTTTTTATATGTTGTTTATATGTTGTATTTCGGACTTTATTACTCAAATTAACTCAACAGAGTTTTCTGAGGGGGAAAATGTCAGAAGTGTGGGATTTAAACTCATGATTTTGAGCTGAGGGGAAAAGGGAGAATGTCATTTCTTATCAAAATTGTGAGATATAATCTCAGAATTGTGAAAATAAAGTCAGAATTTTGAAATATAAACTCAAATTTACTTTTTTTTACTCTTTTATTCCATGGCCTCCATAGACTGCTACTTAAAAACTGTCCCCTTACAGCCTCATTTTTATCCAAGAAAAAAAATCAAAATGCCAATGCAATGCTACCCTGTCTAAGGTCTTACCATTCGTCATATAAAACCCAAAACAGCCAAAATCAGAGATAAGAGGTGAATTTTCTGCTCCTCAGGTCTCATTCACTTAGCTTCCTACCCCATTGAATTTAAACATTTACTATATAACAGCAAATAAAGTGAAGTCCTCTCTTGCCCTATAATTTTTCACATTCTAAAAGTGGTTTCACTTTTTTCACAAAATTTGTCACAATACATAAGTTATAACTTCTGTTACATGACTTTAAAGTTTGCTGAGCAGGACACTAATTAGGAGATGAGATGAGATGAGATGAGATGGTGTGAAATAAAAAATCCAAGTGGCAATATGTAATAGCGGTTTGCTTTTTTACATTTAAATTGTCATTGCCTTATTGTAGTTATAAAGGTTAAAACAAGGTTAAGATCAGGGTTCGAATTACAAAGTGGCTTTCGGGGGAGCCCTATTTTCCGATTCTCCCTGACTGACTTTAACGCTTTTGGTGCATGTTCGGGCATTTAAAACAATAGGTTTACAGTAAACCTATTGTTTACTTAGGCCCCGTTTACACGAAGGAAAGACGCAGATATTTCCCTGCGGTTTGGCCTCTCATTTACACGAAAACCCCGTTTTTACCACCGAAAACGATTATTTCTAAAAACTCCGACCAAAGTGGATAAATGTGAAAACGCCGTTTTCACGTTGTAGTGTGGACTGTGAAAACGGAGGCTTTTGAAAACGATGACGCATATTTATAGTCATGTGACGCACCATAGATATCTATGTTTACAGCAGTAATTGTGCCTGTGCTATTCACTGTCACACTGCTGCTAAAAAGATTTACCTTGTACACACTCACAGAAATGATTCATGGCAGAGTTAGTTTTTATGCATTTACATCTATTTGATTTTATTTAAAAACTCATATTTTTAAAATCTATACATTAAAAGTAAATATACTATAAAAGATTTAATCAATTATACAACTTATTTAATGCAATTAGTTAATATTTATTAACACTGTTTAAATATTAAGAGTTATAAGACAAACAAGATTCTGTTATTTAAAGTTTATGTGATTGGTTTTCATCAAAGTTATGAAAATCAATCAATTCGGAAACAGGAAACGATGTCACTTTCGCTGGACACGAGCCCTCGGGATATTGTGGGAATCAGTTAAACACATGTTGGTAAGTAATCCGAAACATCCTTTGTTGTATTGCTCCTGTTGTAATAATGCATTTTATTTAGCATCGAATGTATATCATATTAATCCATTTATGATAAGTTTTGTAGTTTGTGATTTTTAAACGGTTTTATCGTACGTCGTTTTACCGGAGAATGTTGATGCCCGTTAGCATCATAACTTCAGCTAGCTTGGCCAAACAACTTTAAAATGCATCAAATTAACCCATTGCTGTCGGTTTTTATGTTTGTGAAAATAAAAAGTAATGAATTCGAAGTCAAGAATTGTCACTGTAATATGTTAGCTAATGTTTGCTGTTTTAACGTTAGTTAGATTACAGAGTTGAATGAAGCTACTTATTTTTATGTTCTTTTTTCCCCCCAGAAACTTAACGTTAACTCCTGTGGCAATTTCTTAGTTTTCCTCTCGCCGTGTTCTTACCTCCACGTGGCAACATCGATTTTTGTAAGTATAACTTAAAAGATGTACACGTTAAAATGTAGAACATATTAAATTAATGTTTTAATTAATTGTTCAGTAAATGTAATGTAAAATAGATTTTCAATATAATACTGAAATGTTTGGAGTAAAACGTGAAGCATTTAATTTACAATATAAAATGATAACTATGCCTACAATGTTTGATATAAGAATAGGTTGAAAATGTGTTTTTTTTTTCCAGATATTTTTTTACATTATACAATTGAACAAGAGCTACCTTGTACGTTTGGAGCATCATTAATGTTGTTAAACTCTAACAAAATACTAAAGTGAAAATGCAGCTAAGTTCACAAATAACCTAATAGTTGTTTTTGTGTTTGTGGCCCTGATGAATAACGTACGTGTTTTTCCGTTTTTTTTTTTTTTTTTTAATCTGACCTCTGATGTTTGTGAGCTTTACTGAGGTACCTAGCAAAAACTCAATTTTACCAAGATGTTTTACCTAATTTGTAGTATAAATATCTTATTACACTTGCATACAAATTGATTAAAAATGATATAAAACAATATCAGTGTTATTGAAACTTGTTTTAAGCCTTTCATACTTTAAAGCCTTGTATATAGAATAATAAAACTAAACAACAATTAAAATTAACTGAAATCAACAGAAGTTAATAGTCTGATAGAAAGATGTGACAATCATCTTATTTTAACAAGACTGAAAATGGGTTTCCATAACAAATAAACTTTATAAGATTGTTAGATTTTGCAGTGTAAAACAAGTTGATTGGTGTGGTCAAGAAGAGAAATGTCTTTGAATTTATTGACTTTAACAGATTGTTTTTTTCCCCCAGAATGAAAATATCAATGTGAGGCGAGATTGTGTTATGAGCTGTCTGAGCATCTACCTCAATGAAGACCTGGACACACTTGTTAAAGAATATGTGGTATGTATCAGTATAGTGTGCCAGTAAATATTTCCATCTAGATAATATGGGGTGTTCATGAGAATGGAATGGACATGAGGACACATTGACCATCAGTATTTCAACATTGAGTCCATTGAGTTGTTTTGAATAAAAAAAAAAATCATGCAAGGTAAATGGTGGTAGAGCTGTCACTCTGAGGGAATTAAATCCGGTTGGTCCAGAGGAACCTGAAGATGAAGTTGTCCGGGTTTTGCCACCCACATGCCCCTTCTCCACCAAAAACAACAATCCTCACCTAAACAACAAGGTGAGGACACAGACATTTCCTAGTGCTCTTGAACCAGTGATTTTACTGCCTTGGTATGATTTTGTAAATGTTTAGTAAGAAATGCCTTGTATCACCAGGATGCATGTTCTGGACTGTCTGCTTACGAACTCAAGCGCCTTGAGAACATTGCACAGAAGGAAGCCTTCTTGTCATCTCTGAAGATATGGCAAGTATGTATACATTTTAGTAAAGGACTAATCAGCTGTTTTCACTTGCCCTCCCCTACCTCAGTCTCCACCCTACTCTCCTCTTTAGCCCTATTTGGACGGGACTAGTTTTCCAAACGACGTTTGAGTTAGAATTTTTTTCAGCCGATATCTGTCATTTCATGTCATTTCAGTCCCGTCCGAATAAGGCTTTAGTCTGTTTTTCTCTCCCTCCTTCTCTTTCACTGTTGTCCCCCACTGTACTGTCCTTCTCTCCTTCTTTCTTTCTCTTGTATTCGCTTGTTATCTTACAGGTGTAACTTCACATTTAAAAAAAAATGTAAAATTTGATTTTGGTAGGTTCTTGTATTTTTCAACAATGTAGTTTACAAAAATATTGTAATTTCTGTCTTTATCCATTTGCACACATTTTAGTATAATTATGGTTGCTGTCTATACAGAAAAACAAGGAGATAATTATTCTCATCTCTCTCTCTCTCTCTCTGTCTAAAGGCAGCGGTGGATCTGAGGCAGTCAGTGAAGCCAAAGCCCAATGTCAAAAAGTAAATAAAGCAGTACAATTAAAAGCATGAATCTTTTTACTTTTGGGGATGATGGATGAGGAGTAAGCTCTAGCGTTTTATGTAATGATATGTGCTTTATAGCAGTAAGTGACATCATGGTGCACCTATGGCTTATTAGAGTAATTTCATTTGAAGAAACCACTTCATCAGGGAGTTAGAAGATGGAAGAATTAAAGGGATAGTTCACCCAAAAATGAAAAGTTTGTCATCAATTACTCACCTTTGTGTTGTTCCAAAACCATATCACCTCCATTCATCTTCAGAACACAAGTTAAGATATATTGGATTTAATCTTGAGAGCTTTCCGATCCTCCCATAGACATCACTGAAAATGCACATTCAAAGTCCACAAACATGTTGTTATATTCATTTTTTTCAGCCAAAAAGTGTTCTTGTTGCTTTATCGTGTTCAAATTGAGTGATCTATGTCACATGGACTACATTAACTACGTTTTTATTAGGTTTGTGTAATTTGAATGGGCACTTTTAGTGGTGTCTATGGGAGGATCAGATCCAAAATATCTTAATTTGTTTTCTGAAGATAAACGGAGGTGATATGGATTCGGAACAACATGAGGGTGATTAAAAATTGTATTTTTGGGTGAACTATCCTGTTAAGGTTCAGGCTTGATGGACATATTATACTCCTGACTTGATTGTCAGATTATAAATTGTTACATTGGCAGAAAGGTGCACAGCATTCATGAGAAGCGTCTCCATTTTTAGTTACCTTTTTTTAACTGCATTTTTTGTGGCAGGTCAACAGCTTCATTGGCAGAAAAATCTCTGCAGTCTACCCGGAAATCCCTCCGTTCTAAAGCACAAAACCTTACCCCAAGTGAAAGGTTGATCCATAATAAAGTAAGAACAAGACTAATACTGGGATAATTTTCAGATATAATATTGTTGTTGTTACATTAATAGGAAATTGCACAACTGGAGATAAAAATGCATTTTGTTGTTAACATATTATCCACAGCCTTGTGACTTTTTTTTTTCAGGCTTTTAGGGGGTGATCAGGTCTTAAGGTCATTGTCCTTAACTTGCATCCATTCCATTCTCATGAAAGCATATATTCTGTCTGCTTTAATGAAAAGATGTATATGTGAGTGTGTGTGCGTGCGTGCGTGTGTGTGTGATATTATATTTTAAGTGTGTGTTTGTACATTCCAGGACATTGAATCCAGAGAGGCAGAGGAAGACATGGCAGGAAAGACCATGGGCATCTACACCGTACAATCAGTGGATCAAGGTCTGGGTGACAGACGCTTTACTGATGTCTGTGTTGTGCTGGAAGGTGTGGAGGTTCTTCACAACCTGCAGAGTGTCACTCATGCATGTATTATGTTGTATGGCCTGATCTACGCGCTCAATTTGAGCTACCCAAAAAGCCTGAAATGTACATTTGAGGTGTACCAGAAAATCCTGATGGACCTGGACTCAACCAAACTTACCCCGAAAGTACAGACACTGAAATTAAAATTGCTCCAGTGATTCAGCTTTGCAATAATAAACTTATACAGCCCCTACCCATTTTTTTTTTTTTTTTGTGTAGCAACTGAAAAAGGATCTCATACAGTTTTATTTTTTTATTTATTTATTTCTTGGGTGTCCAAGCAGTGTGATGTTCGAGTGGTGCTGTGTAAGTGGATTCATGGTTTCCCAAATGTTTGTTTCAAACACAAATATAAATAAATCTGGAAATCTGGAAATTGGTCTAACTCTATTTTTTTTATTAGATGGGGAAACAATTGCATAAATGTGGTGCATTGTTTAAGTTGGTTTAGTACAGAAGGAAGAATTAAACATGATTCAAATAAATGATTCAAATAAAAATCTTTTAGTTACCCTGATTTAGTTATTATGCAATTTATACAATAAACTTTATGTATTTTAAATAAATAAACTTTTTATTATTAATTTAGAATAATTACACTTTACATAAACTAATTACATAAATCTGAGGATTATGCGTTTAAAATAAATAGATTTTATTATACTAATGAAAATAAATAGTATAAAGTTTATTTGGTAGATTTGTGTTAAAATTATGAAAAAAATATAAATGGGAATTTGTCATTTAATAAAATTACATAAATCTTAAATTTTGGGTGAAATATTTCTGTGAGTGCACTCTTCAAATTACAGTCCTAAAATGATGACAGAAAATTTACTCACAGTTGCTGTCCTGCAAAACATGACGACAACTGCTTTTCAGATAAAATATGAATGAGCGCGATATAGACGCGTCAGTGGAGGATGAGATATTTCCGTAAATTATCCCGCCAGAAGAATTGCGTGAAAACTTATTACGTCTGTATACTTTTGGAGGCTTTACGCATGCGCAGTAAGGCGAATTTGATGTTTTCCTACGTTTCAGTGTGGATGAGAAACTTTTGGAAAACGCTTGGAAACGCGAGTGTGGACGGAGAGCGTTTTAAAATGAAAACTCCGTTTTCAAATGTATCCGGATTAATGTAAACGTAGCCTTAGTAAACCGTTTATTTCAAAACGCAAGCACCTTGTTTGACAGATGCGGCGGCGGCGGTAACACCGGCAAGCTAGTTGTTGTAGCTGGTGCGCTGTCATCACTCCTCTTAGTTTGTTTTATAAATCCAAATTGACTGAGGCTTGTCTGCTTTCTTTTTGACATTTTTTATTAGTATCCACAGAGTGTTCCAAGTGTTGAAGTTAAGCTAACATTCAAATACCAACTCAGTGAGAAGTTCAAGTGGTGACGTAAATGTAGTAATTTCAGTGCAGCGCCGCCACGCATGGATGGTCACAGCAGGAGACAGCAGAAAATAGTGTCCGGAAATAGTAATGTAATGAGCGAATAAACACACAACATTGACACATTTTTAATATCATCATTTATTTCAGGAACCTTAATGTACAGAAAATCTAAATCTATATGCGACACAAAAAATGGAAAGTGTTTTAGAGCTCCCCCTAAATGTCTCAAAGTAGGCTTTCAGGGGAGCCCAGGTCCTTTTCAGGGGAGCCGAGCTCCCCTTAGCTCCCCCGTAATTCGAACCCTGGTTAAGATACTGAAAAACAGTAGTGTTTAGTTGGACTCGGACTCGACTCGGACTCGATCCATTTGGACTCGGACTTGAGTCCGACTCGACCCATTTTGGACTCGGACTCGACTCGGACTCGACTTAGGTGGACTCGACCCAACACTAGTACTTGGTATTGAGAAACGGCCTTGTGTGTAACTATCTAAGGCTGCATCAAAAGATAACTTCGCGTCTGCTGCCATGCTGGATCCATATTTATAAACAAACTGCTTCGGTGAGTCGCATAGAAGGCGTCATCGTCTTGCTGCTCCCTCCCCGTTTTGTGATTGGTTCCCTATCTGAGGTGAAAATTTGGTCCATGGTTTCCAGGCTACTTTCACATGGTGTTTGCATATAAATGTGTATTTGCAGTGTGTGGACACAGCCACCCCACAAAGATAAAAATCCTTTTTTTTTTGTCTCCACAAAACCTAAACAGTCTCAATTATCTAGCCATTTTGATTTTCTGAGCAGTATGACATCATACTGCACAAGCCCCGCCCATGACTACTGACAGACTGTCTTGTATTTACATATTTCCACCCTCAGTCAGTGGTGCATTGTCTGCCTTTTTCTCCACACTCGAGCAGCTATAGCAACAATAATGTCCCATAAGCAATGCAGGTGTTTTGTATTTGAATGTATTGTGAACATAAGAGTCTTAATTTTCTCCTGACATCAGAGCCACTGAGATCGCAGTGGAATAAAAGGCCTCCTCAAGCGAATCAATGTGTTTCCGATTTCGCAAAAACCAACGGAAGCAAAGTTTTTATTTTAGCAAAGGAAAACCTGTCTCCTCTTGGCTTATATAAAAATCCTCTGACAGTTTTCTTTACAAATCCTTGTTGTGTACTTTTAATTTGTGACCATTGTTTTGTTTTGCTCTCTCCTCTGTGCTTTTGCGTTCATAATTTGAGAATTAGCGCAAGCTACAGAAAAGTGATTACTACGTTATAAAAATGAATATTTTTATTACAAAAATGCATCGATTCACTATGGCGCTTTATTGGACTTCTTTTCGACTGCTGAACAGAAACACCCACCCACTGCCATTATAAATGGCAGTGGGTGGACTGAACATTAATGTGTATTGGCAGTTTGTGTACACAACCACCCTACAATGATAAAAATCCACCCAGTGGTATTTTTTAATCTTTAAAAGTAATATCCGCTTTTTAAAATCAGGTTATTCTCAGCTTCTTGTCGGTGTGAAGAAACACAGTTGACTGACATGAGCGTCTTACCTTAGACCTGCCCTAACCGAGCTGAAACAGTCTGTGTGACTCAGGTGCAGGGGAAGACTCTAATTGAGCGATTGAGGTGTTCTGTTGTTGGATGTAATAATGAACATAGCAGTTGTCATTTACTCCCGACATCCCGAGGACAATGTTACTTTCGTTTTTAAAAGGAAAGCGGCGATCCCGATCTACATATGCATCTATGTTCGTGTGAATCATTCGTGATGCAGCTTCACCCACAGCAGAAGTGAGTATAAGGGTTTTTTGTGCAAATGGCTTTTATTAATAATGTGCTTGTTGGCAAGTTTCGCCAATAAACGCGGACTAAATGCAGCTAAATGCGGCTAAAGTAAACATTACAGCTCATAATTCCACAGCAAAGAGGGGCAGGGCGAGCAGAGCTCATTTGCATTTAAAGGGCCCGTGCAATAAAATGACCTGATATTTTGCAGAGCTGATTTTGACAAGGTAAAAGGGTGTTTTTCTTTTTACACTACTATTGAGAATTTTTAGCCAAAGTATATTATAGACTTTTCATTAAGACCCTAAAGAATCATATGAACTTGTGGAAAATGGGCATCCGATGACCCCTTTAAATAACTCCAATTGGATTTGTCTGAAAGATATACATTTTCATTTTGTAATGAACTAAGTAAAAATGTGAGAATCAAAAATACTGCTCATTTGCAAAACTGTATCCAATCACAATTGAAAACTCAATAATACATCTATGCAAAAGAAAGCAGCTCATAAAACGGCACAGCCATCTGAAATCTGATTTTTTTTTAAGAATTAAAATGCTATAAGAACAGATGCTTCTACATGTCCCCAAAGGGAGGTTCTCAAATTTAGTTCACCTCTGGGTACAAATTTATCTCTGAAATACAGCTCGCCCACGACACACACACACACACACACACACACACTTCCAGAGGTGTCTGAGTTCGCAGCTGTCACCAAGACTGAGATCAGGGGTCTCCAGCCTTTAGCTTCATGGAAGAAAGATACAAGCAAATCCACATTTGATATGGCAGCTCTGAAAAAGAAATGAAAAGGATGATCATAAGGTGACATAAATAGAAAGGAACCACCACCATTTTGGACACACTTGACTTGATTTAGGTTTATATTGTCATATAACTTAGTCCTTTTAAAATTTCATTTGTCATGTTAGATTTTTATTATAAAATGTATTCAGAGCATAAAACGTTGTGGGAAAAGAAGCTATGAGTTCAAACTTTTGACTTATATTATTTATTTCATATTTCTGTATGTACACAGAAAGAGACATTGCAATAAAACTCGGGCAAAAATAATTCAGCTCAATATTACAATACACAAACACATCTGTTACACGGGCATTGAGATGTTTATTGAGTGACTCTGTTATTGGACGCGAGTTTCTATTAGTCTGAGTGACAAATGCAAGACTGAGGGAGACATTTATTATTATTAAGCCCCGTGATGACAGACAATCAATATGCAGGTGTTTGCTATTGTCCCAGACGCAGGTGAAGCCGTCTACGACAGACAAACTTATTGACTTACATGCGGGGTTTGCTGTGTGATAATCCAATTACGGCCTCCTGCAGTCTGTCAGGTGAATGAAACGGACGGCGGCGCTCGGAGGATGTTTGTGTTTAAGATCTCGTGCATACATATTAAAGCGAAACCATGTACATCACTGGCAGCACAACTACCTTTGTTTTTTAAATTAAGTTATTATAATTCGTTTCTGAACCAACATGCTTGCTTTTATGTGAATGAAGCGTATTACTGAACGCTATTCAAACTGTGTTGACTAGGGATGGGCGATACCACTTATTTTGTTTTCGATACGATACCGATATTTTTAAGGCCAGTATCATCGATATCGATACCGATACGATACTTCTAAACTTAATTTTTTAATTATTACATTTATTAAATTAATAAGAGTAAAATATGTAATTATGCCCTTTTTTATAACCTTTTACACTTTATATTTGAAATGCATTTTAACATTTAATATGCAACTAATTAAATTTTATTTTCTACATGTGGTTAAAATATGTTTACTTTAGTGGTAACTACAAAACCTACAGTTGAAAATACTTGGTTTCATAAGGGGCTGCCAGTGACAGGCTGTTGCACACATAAAATACAACATTTTTATTCTGCCAGTGTATAATTTATATTAACATTACTACAAAACATGATCAATGAACTTTAAGTGTTAATTTAAAGAAATGTAATTGCACTTGTGAAATGCAAATTATGTAAGCTTCAGTTTCAGTTTGTTTATTGAGAAATAGCTCAAACATTTTTTTTTATTTTCTGTCCTCTGATAAGCATTGTACAGGGCTGTCGTTCCCAAAAGCTTCAATGATTTCTTATGATACTTTTAGGAAACACAGCCCTGTTTGAATGCACTGTCTAAAGGGAGTGAATGCTCTCTGTGATTGATTGGTTCTGTCTTGCATCATTTGCGTGCGTTCAGATGAGTAGGAAAAGTGTTCTATCGTGAACAGTTATTCTCTAACATAGGTTATGCATCCAATTCAATGCACATTGTACTCCTGGCTTTTTGTTAAATAAACAAAATCACTGGTAAATAAAACACACCTTAGTATCGATATTTTCAATTTGAGTATCGATACTTTCGATACTCGCATCAGTATCGATATATCGATACTTTAGGATCGATATGCACATCCCTAGTGTTGACCGCGAAATTTCTACAGATCCTGCAAACGTCGTGATAGGACGTCACGCTCTGGCGCCCATTTTAAAACATAAATTCGACGCGTAAGAAATTATAATAGTTACATATAACTTTCCTGCAACAATTTTAAAGGGAACCTTGTGTATTAAAGGGTTAGTTCACCCCAAAATAAAAATTAGCCCATTATTTACTCACCCTCACTCACTTCCTTTCAAACTAATGCAGTTGGAGTTGTATGTGACCTGATCCATGAGTTACAGTGACCCAAATTTAAAAATTGAGATTTTGGTATCAATGGAAAGAGGAGACCATAAGCTTTAAAATGATAATATCCTATTCAAAGTCATACCTTAAATGGTTTTAAAGATAGACCCATTTGAATTATGGTCGTCTGCTCTTTTTCCAATTGAAAACCTGGGAAAATCGCTTTTAAAGCTCATTTTTTTTGTTGATATCTTTCAAAATCCATAGCATTTAAATGGATAAACTATTTATTTTACAACTTAATTTGACCAAAGACATTGTATGTATGTATATATATATATATATATATATATATATATATATATATATATGCTATTGAACCAGGCTGAAATTATTTTAAAGTATTTAAAACATTGCGCATACACGCACATGTACACACAGTCACAGAGGGAAAAAAATCCACATCATTTTATACATATTTTGGACTGTGGGGGCACCATTATTTCAATGACGTAAAATGGTTGCACTCCGTGAGCTACTGCCTAGTTGTTGCTATTTTTACCGCAACACAACTCAGAAAATAAAATACAGATTCAATGCCACATTGTGCAGCAACAAGAAAAGTGATGTAAGTCTTCACTGCTCTTCCTAGCAATAACTAGAGGAGCAAAGAATGGGAAGATGCTTGTGTACGAAAAAAAAAACTTCTGAAAGACCTGCGTCTTTGTTCTCTCCACTTTAGCCCTGATGCCTTTGAGGCTTTTAATAGACCACAGCTACCGAAAAAGCTTACAAATGGCAGAGACAAGAAACACTAGATGCTTTCCTGGCAGGATGTAAACGTACCGACGCTTGTCATGAGTTTCTCAGTGCAATATTTCACTTACTTATTTTATTTTCAAAGTTGTGTATCCTGAATTCTGTTGCATTAAAAAAAATGCAACAGGTAGTGGCAGTAGCGGCAGTAGCTCACAGAGTGCGACCATTTCACGTTTTAATGGCGCCCCTCATAGTCCAAAAATAATATACAATGATGTGGATTTTTTTAAATAACGTAAAACTTTTATGTGTTTTCTACTACATATTCCAGTAGGAGACATCATTTACATCATATTAAGCCATACATGTCAAAATACTCAATATATTCTTTTAATGTATATGAAATGTCATGCTATAACTAATCAATCTTGATCAGTCGCAAGTCTTCATGTGAAATGATTTCACTAAACTTGAGTTTCAGAACGCAAACAAATTGCATAAGCTTGCGTTCCTTGCATCCCACATATGCATGTACGAATGGAAATGAATGAAAGAAAAAAAGTGTACTGAGACTGCTCCTTCACGCATGTCAAAAAAACAATAGGTGGTCTGATTCATAGTGGTTTCAGGCCTCAGTGTTCCGCCACACCATGACCTTTAATAAGCTAATGATGACGCATTCAAAACCTGCATTTTTTATGACAACTGCAAACAAACATATGCTGGTGCCAGAGGTCTTTAGGCACCAAAACTGCAGCAGACGTGGTTAAACTGCCTATAGTATGTTTTAATGAGCAATAATAGCCTAATGCCCCTGGACATCTACCCTGAATAAAGTAAACTAAACTCAAAATGCTCCTTTACTTGTGCTTGAACTTCACTGCTTCAAGTAGCGTAGTTATTTTCTTCAAAAAACTGTGACCATCATGCTGCCTCCATATTCTTTATTTTTCTCTCCCTGTATGTTTTTATGTCTTGTTTTCTAACTTTGTATGATGGCTGGAGGAAATTGCTAGCCATTTTGAACAATCAACCTACAATATCAGTCAAAATATCCAGTCGCACCACCACAAAAAAAAATGTTTGAGAAAGCAAAACACATTCTAGTCATTCATGTGCTGTGGACAACAAATTTCACAGCCTATAAAGAATGATTTTAAAGTTTCTTGTGGTGAAATTGAAGAAACACAATTTCTTAAGTACAAGGAGTGTGAGAGAAAAACAAAATGTAGGTCATGGTGCATGAAGAGGACCAGTGCAATTTCGATGGTTGTTCATCCTTTTAAGATTTAGCCAAAATCTGAAGATGTTTGGAGACATAATTAAATTGGTATTTTTTTCCTACTTAAGAAATAATCTGGTGTATTTATTCTGTGAGTACCAGGCAATTTTATTTACAGTATTACTTGTTGTTTTGTTTGTTTGGTCAACAGAAGTACACACAGTGCATCATGCTGAAAATGAGGTCGGAGGAAACCAGATGCACTGCTGTTTCCATTTCCTGCCATTGACCTGTCAATACCATCACAGTTTCCACCCTGCAACTCAACATCTACCTTACTCGCCTTTGTCTCACATGTATTGACACAAGTACCACAGTCAATGGTTTTCACAGACTTTTATTGTAAACGGCAAAAGAAACCACAGTATGAAAGTGTCAGTCAAGTTAGAAGCGTTTCTAAGAAGGCTGAAAGGCATAGCTGACATCTGTACAGCACAAAACTCTTTACTTGAAAACGGTTAGGCACAAAGAAAAATTTCAGGGCAGGCAGTGTGTTCTACATTTATACATGTTTGAATTGCATCTGTCTGGGCATGAAATATGTAGTTTATCATGCATGTCAGTATGACATGTCTTCACTTTAATTTAAAAAAGACTCATATAAAAAAAAAAAATTAAAATAGGCATAAAAATATCAAGCTGCTACAAACAGAGAGATTAACATCTGATGCCACAATCAAGAGCTAAAAGGGGCTTCAACTTCAACTGTATTTGAAGATTAATATCGCTTCTGCTATTTACAAAGATGTTCTCATGAAAGAAGCGAGAGAATGCAAAATGCAAAGTACATCACGTTGGTCTTTCCTTTTCTGCTTGTCATTTGTCTTCACCCCTCCGTAGATCAAAGTAAGACCAGTAAACAGGCACTTGATACTGCAGAGAGAGAAAGACAGCATGAATCAAACAGACTTGTCATTTGAAATATAGATGTAATATGGAATAATTTCATCAGAATCCTTGACAATCTAAAGAGACGTGATCTAAAAGAGCAGATTTGAGGCTCAGAAGCACATCAGTGAGATCTCGTCGCAGGCTCTCACAGTGGAATTGCAGATGTTGCTCGGAAATTGTGCTTTGTGGCATCATGCAATAATGCGGGAAGCAAGACAATCCAGAGCAAAAACATTTTTAATTCATCCTAATTGCGAAGAAAAACAAGTTTTTTAAGATCTTGCATGTATCTACTTGAGACGATGCATTTTATTGTGCCCTGGATTACTATGCATTCTTGTTGATGTGGGTCAAGGGTCCTCTTTAAAAAGTCTGTTTTGTAATTTGCAGTTTGCTCATTTTAGTATGCATATGTATGAATACCAAATGAATACCTCCTACATTTCCCAAAACAGAACACACAGGCGTTGTTTCAGTGTTTATCCACAGCCACAGGTGCACCAATTTCAATAATCAAGGTTGTTTCAACATCTTTTCAACAAGGGTGAATGAATTTCAGCCTGACTTATTATGAAGTATTTTGATAATCTTTTAATAACCATTTAGCCTTAAATGCTTTTTCAATGCTTTTTTAGTTTTAAAATAACAAATGACATTATTGCAACTACGTTTCAACATTAAAGGTCAGTCATGTGCCAACTGGGAATGTGTGGGACACACAATCCAATGCTAACTGTAAGAAATATCATTCATGATACATAAGATTTACTAAAAAATTTTTTAACAAAAAAAAAAAAAGCTAAATAACTCTACACTTGCAATAGCCAACAATACATTGTACGGGTCAGAATTATTGATTTTTCTTTTATGCCAAAGATTATTAGGTTAATGAGTAAAGATCATGTTCCATGAAGATATTGTGTATTGTGATTTCCTGCTGTAAATATATCAAAATATGTATCATATTCGATTAGTAATATGAATCGCTAAGAACTTAATTTAGACAACTTTAAAGATGATTTCCTCAATATTTAGATTTTTTTTTCACCATCCAATTCTAGATTTTCAGGCCAAATATTTTTTAAATCAATTAAAAAAAAAGTATTAATAAATGTTAATTGTGGGTTCATTTTAGGCAAGAAATATAGTGATTTTTAAACAACAGTCAAGTTAATTAAACCTGTCGAGCAGGTTGGTCAAACATTTAACACTGGGTTTGTCCATAATTTGCCCACTACTAATTTACCCATTACTGATGCCTCTAGTAATTATGTGTCTGATTTTTAATTTCCCACTTATTTTGAGTTTATTTTAAGCTAGCTGTATGGTAATTTTTAAACAATAGTTGTGTTAAATAAACTTTCCTGGCAGGTTGGTCAAACATTCAACCCAACTACGGGGTCAAAACAACCCAGTCGCTCAAGTTTTTCCATATTTAACCCAACTTGGGTTGTTTATAACCCTGCATTTTTTAGAGCGCATGTATTTCCGAGATGATAACCGCACACAAATCACCTAACTAAGAACTTAGTCTTCAGAATTTATAACCATTTAAAACTATTATTCTGTAAAGCTATTATTCTGTAATTTGGAGCAATGTCCATTGTGAAAATTTGAAATTGAAATAAAATAAACTTGAGTGAACAAATAACATCACTAGGTTGTGTGACACCAAACACTATTGAGTGTTTTCAAAATAATACACTACATTTCAAACAGAGCCAAATACCAACATTTGCAGCTGCGGATGTGTTTAGAAACAAACCAACACATTCATGAAATCAACTTAGTTGAATAAATAGTTATTATCTGTTACAAACATGGTTAGGACTTATATGCTTAGGTTAGGGTCATATGTTTTTGCATGATCATCGTACCAATTATTTTGACTTCTCATGAGGTTGGATCTGACTTACCCATTGGAGGGATCCTCGAGAAGAGCCTGTGCTACCTTCCTCCTCTTCCATGTTCTCATGCTCCTCACCCTCACTGTGTGGCGTCTGGTGAATGACCACCCGCTCTGATGAAAGACAGAAATATACAGATTTAGGGCTACATCCAAATATCCATGATGACAATTCAAAACTTTTTAAAATGTTTCAATATATGTTTGTGCAGGTCAAAATAGTTCCAGAAATGCTCTCATCTCCATTACCGATTGCATTTTTCAATCAGAAGTAACAAGTAACCTTTCCAAAAAAGTAATGCTTTTTTTATTTATTTATTTATTTATTTACTGACACATAGAACCAAACTGTTCTCCCTGCCCAATAAGGCACATAAGTCAATGCGGTGTGCATGACAACATGTCTACACTGCAAGCAGGTGATGTGACACAACAAAAATATACTGTTCTCATTATAAATCAACAAAGCTGCCTATCCTATAAGCAGCACTGGTGTTAAAGTCGTTGCATGCAAACTTTGTCGAGACGACAAAAAACTGTCTACAGCCAAAAATTCCCACTTTACCACAAATAAAAAACACCTGCAAGAGTGTGTGAGAGAGCCTCAGCAAACAGAAATAGTAATGCAAGTAACTCAAACAATTGTACGATCTATGTAAATCATTGTCAATCTATCTATTGTAGAAATATATATATACTGGATGTGACTCAAAACCAGTCTTAAGTAGCATGTGTATATTTGTAGCTACAGCCAAAAATACATTGTATAGGTTCAAAATGATCTATTTTTCTTTTATGGCAAAAATTATTAGGATATTAATTAACAATTATGTTCCATAAAAATGTTTTCTAAAATTCCTACCATAAATACATCAAAGCCTAATTTTTTTAACAAGAAATATGCATTGCTAAGAATTTCATTTGGGCAACTTTAAGGGCGATTTTCTCAATATTTGGATTTTTTTGCACCCTCAGATTCCAGATTTTCAACTAGTTGTATCTCCACCAAATATTGTCCTGTTCTAACAAACCATACATCAAAAAGCTTTTTTATTCAGCTTTCAGATGATATGTAAATCTCAATTTCAAAAATGTGCCCTTATGACTGGTTTTGTGGGCCAGGGTCACATATGTAAATAGTATAATATATTAATATTAAAATGTCAGAATAGTGGGCATTTTGCAAACGCATAAACAGCTGTAGTGTTTTACCAGCCGAACACTGGTCTTTTATTGTATTAATTTTAACCATAATACCAAATGGTAAAATGTATGTTTTTGATTATTTAATAACTGCATAGAAAAACATTGTTTTTCTTGCTGTTCATGATCCATTCAGAATCGACCGATGAAACTTTTTTTTTTCATCGGTTTACTAATGCATGACTGCATAAACATAGAATTATTATTTAAGTAAAATAGAATTTATATATTCAATAGTATAAAAATTAATGTTTTAAACTTTTTTTTAGAACTTTGGAACACAATAATAGCTGTTACTTTTAAAAAGTAACGTTAAAGGTGTGTTTGAATAAGCTCAGCAGTTGCACTTCCTGTGCGAGGGGCCACAAGGATACAAATTCTGACAAGTTTTGACATAAAAGACCTGCTCACACAGCAACTTTGTGACATAGGCTACATTATTTTTTATATTACATATACTTGCATCATTCACTGTACTGTTAGTGACTGTAAGTTTTGGATGTTCGTATGACAGCGTGCTGTTGTTTAGTGAGCTGCAGAGAATGTCCAATTTGTCCAGTCCGTGAATGAATAATAAATGAGTACTCTGGCTGTGATTACAGTATTGAACTGGGGATAAGTGGTGTAAAAAGCCTTATAATTCTTAATGAACGTTTAATGAGTCTCAGCTTTGCAGGAAAAGCGTAAGTACAGCACACTGCAGATGATGAAAACAATGCGGCAACACAAACACACCAGTAATGAGTCTGTGTATTGAAGTGTACCTGATTTTTTACAGGATTTTCTCATCTTGCACACACTAAAGGCCAAGCAGAGGGTCAGCAGGCCGATGGAAGCAGCCAGGGACAAAGGCAGGATGGGAAGTGGAGGGTCTGATGCACTGTGTGTAGTCTGAGTAGTTTGAGGCGAGTCAGAAACTTCAACAGAAGAAATAGATTGAATAAGATATTTTGGATGACTTAAATAATGGTTGTCTTTTAGTCTTTTTTACTGTATTGTGATTTGTAAAAAAAAAAAATAATGTTGTAATGGAAGAATCTTACCAGTCACTGTTTTGTTTTCTAGTAGTCTGTCATTGACAGATATGACTGTTGCAGTTCCCTTCTCCTTTTTCAAAAATGGTATGTCTTGGGTCACTTCACAAACATAATGACCTGTAGCATTTTTAAGTATGTTTGTAAGGTTGATAATTGAACAGTTCTGTGTTCTTTGCTCTTGGAGTTCCTGCTTTACTGCTGGAAATTTTGTCTCATTGATGTACCAAGCAATTTTAACATTATGTATGATTTGATTCCAGCAGCAGCTCATTTGAGCAGAATCTCCCTCATTCACAGTGATGTTTGATGGACTCTGAATCACAGACAACTCCTCTTCCTCATCGGAACCTGTGACTGAAAAACAACAAAACACAAATAAACACATGAATGTTTGTGGTCATGGATGTAGTAGTCTGTACAGTACCTTCTCTTCTGTAATCCTTATACTATAAAACAGACAAAATAAAATATAACTTATTTTATTACTTTAAATTAATTTACAATTATCCATTTCCTTTCCATTATCAAGAATTTGATACTGTTTATTATGCTATAAGGGTTGGATTTGAAGACCACACAAAGAAAAGAAAAAAATGCTGATCAAGGTGTGAAAGCTGTGGTTTGAAAGGGTGGGAAAGTAACAAGATTTTTTTAAGTAGTACCTAACATAACTTGTGCTAACTATTTATAACAAAAATAAATAAAAAGATCACAAAGTCTTCCAATGTTCTTCTTAAAAATAAACAAAAATTTTAAATGTAAAAGTTTTCAGGATTTGTAAAATTTTCTGTGACATATAGATGATAATATAATTAGACATATGTGACCCTGGACCACAAAACCAGTCCATATGGTTCAATTTTATCTAAAAACTGAAAAAAAAAAAAGCTTTCCATTGATGTATGGTTTGTTAGGATAGGACAATACTTGGTTTGAGATACAACTATTTAAAAAACTCTGAAATCTGAGGGTGCAAAATAATTTAAAGTTTAAAGTTGTCCAAATGAAGTTCTTAGCAATTCATATTACTAATCAAAAATTAAGTTTTGATATATTTATGGTAGGAAATCTACAAAATATCTTCATGGAACATGATCTTTACTTAATTTCCTAATGATTTTCGGCATAAAAGAAAAATCGATTACTTTGACCCACACAATGTATTTTTGGCTATTGCTACTGTACAAATATATCCATGCCACTTAACACAGGTTCACATATGATGATAATAATAAGTACATAATAATATTCTTTATCTGGATGGTATATGATACACATGCAAAAACCCTTACAGCTCGTATCAGTCATCGACTGCTTGTTGTTCACAGGATATTATGTTATATATGCCTCCAAATGTTACTGAGTAACTTAACTAGTTTTAAAAATGTTTTACTGCAATGTAAATATATAAGTCTTTCTCTTTCCTTAATAGTAGTACTTTTTAATTTCTTATACAGCTCTACCTCATAAAAAATACATTCTTTTAAATAACAACATCACATTGAAAATAAGCAAGATATTTTATATCAATCAAATTTGAAGAAAGATAGCTTTTTTTGCTAAAAAGATGGATCTCAAAATCATACAGTCATTGTTGGAAAGGGTTCAAATACACAAAAATGCTGAAAAACCAAAGAATTTGTGGGACCTGAAGGATTTTTCTGAAGTTCAGCGGCTAGTTTTACTGTTTAGGACAAACAAGGGACTTACGAACAACTATCACTAAACAAACAAAAAAAAAAAACAGCTGTGGATCATTCAGAAATCAACACGGTATTAAGAATCAAGTGTATGTAAACTTTTGAACAAGTTTATTTTTATAAATTCAACTATTATTTTCTCTTGTGGACTATATGTAATGTCTTTTACGTGAAATATCTTATTCAGGTCAGTACTAAATAAAAATAACATGCACTTTGTATGATACCTCTTATTTTGGTTAAATAATTAACATTTTGCAGATTCTGTAAGTGTATGAAAACTTTTGACCTCAATTGTATCTATACAGATCTACAACAAAACAACAGAAAATTATAAATTTCCATACACAGTGATCATGTTTTGGGCAACTCTCCACAAATGTTTCTTTAAAAAGTTTGCCATTTCTGTTAAAGAATGTCTCTTATGATTGCAGGAAGGCAGCATCCTCTCACAGCTTAACAAACATTTCATTTATTTTATTTTGTACTAACACTGAACAGTATCCTGGAGCACCTGTGCTGGTTTTCCATTCGGGAAGGAGTTTTGTGTGGCACTTACCTCTGAAACAAAGGCATGACAAGAGAAGCCCAAACAGGAGTCTGGAGGAATACTTCATTTCTGAGCGTCTGCAGAGAATCTGAATCCGCTTCACTCCCACATCACAACCTTTCACACGCTTGAGACACTCGTACTCTCAGATTTTCACCCCCTCCCCATGCAACTAATTTTATCACAGCGAAGCCCACAGTAAACCACAAGACTGATCTCGCACTCGATTCACCCTGGACAAACTGAACACGAGCATATACACAACAATCCCACAAAACACTCAATCAAACAGAAAGCTGCATGCATGCACAAGACAATATTTAATATTACAATAGAATTTAGTGAAACTCATTGCAAACCATTATGAGTCTGCAAACAAGCTATCATGCAGGAAGTGACATCATAGACTACACACACACACCCATAACTCCATTTCCTCTGTATCACAGAACTGAAACTAAGTCGCCCAGAACAGAAACAGTCCCTTCTTCAATGCCAGCTATTAGATGTGTGTTTTCATCATTGTTCAGAACTTGTTCAGTCTTGTTTTCATTGCTGTGCATTGGAGATGTACCTTGTTCAGTGTTCACAATTACCACAGTCTGCTTTTTGTCATCTTGTCTTTCTTCTGTTGCAGCAGTAACTTTTTTCTCAGGTTTCTCATTGTTGACCCTCTCTTTCTCCTGTTCAGAAACGTTCTCATTCTGTTTCAACTCTTCAGTTTCATTCCTCTGTGTTTCTCCGGCCTCCAGGTCTTCATCTAGTCCTTCTCCCGACTCTACAGCATGCTCAACTGCTTTAGATAGAAAATAAAGAAATAAATATAAAAATTAGTAAGAACTCGCTTACATATATATAAACTTATTTTAAAGGAATACCCAGAAAAAAAATTGCTTAAAATGTATTCACCCACAGGCCAACCAAGATGTAGATGAGTTTGTATCTTTATCAGATTTGGGGAAATTTAGTATTACATCACTTGCTCAATGATGGATCTTCTGCAGTGAATGGGTGCCATCAGAATGAGAGTTCAAATAGCTGATAAAAACATCACAGTAATCCACAAGTAAACCAACAACTATGTCTTGCGAAGGGAAAAGCTTCATGTTTGTAAGAAAAAAAATCTATCATTAAGGCCCCAATCAGATAGAACGCGTTTTTTACAGGCGCCTTTTTTAAATTGTTTTCTGTTGAAAGTGAGCGTTTTGTGCACTGTTTATGCGTTTTAGGCCCCCAATTACACCAAACACATTTTTTAGGTGTGAAAATGCGAGGCGCACCGCACTGCCTATTTTGGTAACTATTAAAAAAAGAGCAGTGTGCTGCGTTTTTTTAATGTTGCTAAGCAACGACCAAAACAGCTGTCCTGCCAGTCTTATCAAATGATTATAGCACGAGCGCTCTAAAATCTTTGGTTTTTGCTGTTAAGTAAACTGTCATATTAGCAGAAACAAAATACAGCTCCTGGTTGCCCGCGACAGACACCACATGATTCTCCTTCATTTTATTGCAGTCTCCGGACTTTAAGCATCGGTAAACTTTCGTCACCACAACAGAAGGCCCGCCTCTCCATTCATTTGATTGGACAATGGAAAAAAAACGTGAATGACGTCAGGCTTTTTCTGCTCAGAGTTGCTTTTTTTTAACTTCAGGTGCTCAGAGCGCTCCTGCAAAAGGCGCAGCAGGCGGCTAAAGGCAAGGTGCCCGGGGCGTATAAGCAGCGTGCAAAACACTCACTGCCAACAGAAAACGATTCAAAAAAGGTGCCTCTCACTGTCATAAACCCTTCTATCTGATCGAGGGCCTAAAGCCGTGGTCACACCAAACGTTTGAAAAGTTCAAATTGTGAAATTCCCTCAGATGCTGCAATGGTCATGATATGACGTCATGCTCTGCAGCGTCTTTTTAAAAAGTTAAATTCAGCACATGACAAATAATAATAGTCAGGCAGGCAGGTATCCTTACAAGATCAGGACGCAAGTGGGCAGCTGACTCATCTGTTGCACAAGCTGAAAGTATGTTGAAGCTACGTGACATCATGGGAACGCCATGCATAGGAAGACAGGGTCTTGGAACTTCCCATATCCAGCAATGGGGGAAGGCTGGATCCAAGGATAGAAGGGCCATGATCCAGGAGGAGGTACGGAACCTGGAGGAGGAAGGACGAAGGGCAAGGGCAGTGGAGCTAGCGTCCCAGGGAGCATGGACCAAGTGGGACCTACCCAAGAGGAAGATCACATGGGGAGATCTGTGGAGATTGGAACCTTTCCGCATCTCATTCATGTTAAGATCGGTGTATGCCACACTCCCAACTCCGACAAACCTGCACAAGTGGGGCTTAAGAGAGGACCCATCGTGCAAGCTTTGTGGGGAGAGGGGTACCATGACACACATCCTGTCAGGGTGTAAAACAGCACTTGCCCAAGGCAGATACAGGTGGCGCCATGACAAGGTGCTCATGACACTCGCTAACACCCTGGAGCAAGAGAGACGCAAGAAACACCAACCACATGGGAGAGCAACACCATCAATCAAGTTTGTAAGAGCGGGTCAAAAGCCACCAACCACAGTAACAACAAGAACCAATCTGCTGCAAAAGGCCCAATCATGGGAAATGAAGGTAGACCTGAGGGAAAGACTGCAATTCCCCCCGGTCGTCCAGACAACCCTGAGGCCAGATGCAGTACTGTGGTCTGAAGAGGCAAAAAAGATTATCCTCATCGAACTTACAGTCCCATGGGAAGAGGGTTGTGAACAAGCGTTTGAGAGAAAGAGCGCCAAATAGCAGGACCTCTTGCATGACTGCAGGGGGAAAGGTTGGCAGGCATGGCTCTTCCCAGTCGAGGTCGGCTGTAGAGGATTCCCCGCCCAGTCAGTATGGAGGATGCTTACAGCCATTGGGGTGATGGGGAGGGAGAGAAAGATGACTGTTCGCAGGATGGGGGAGGCAGAAGAGAGAGCTTCTTGCTGGTTATGGAGCAGGAGGGAGGAGCTTAGCTGGAAGCCAGGGGGAGTTGATGGGCAGTGATTTGGCCACCACTGCTGACCCACCAATGTTGAGGGTGTTGCGGTTCAGGGTTGAAACACCCAATGATCGTTGGATACCGCCTGATGACATCAACTCTTCCTGGCTAAGGCTACATTCACCAAAAGTGAATGAAGGAGAAGCATCTTTGGATGTAATTGTAATCATATATTTAAAATGTAAAAACATACAATCTACTACACATTACCACAGTGCTGCAGTCTTAAATTTAGGTTCTTTTCATTCAGCTAGAAGTCATGTGGTTACACGTGGTGTATACTGCTATTTTGTCCAGAAGCGACAGTTTAAAGTTTAAGTGCCTTAATAATGAATTTGTTTCTTACAAACACACAGCTTTTGGCTTCACAAGGCATTCATTGATGGACTGAAGTGGTGTGGATTACTTGTGGATTACTTGTTTGATGTTTTAATCAGCTGTTTGGACTCCCATTCTGACAGCACCTATTTACTGCAGAGGATCCATTGGTGAGCAAGTGATGGAATGCTACATTTCTCCAAATCTAATGAAGAAACAGACACATTTACACAACATTTCAGCAAAATACTGGAAACTTTATATGCGTTCTGTGCGTTTACAGGCCAACAGCATTTTGGGGACTGAAAATGCATCATTTTGAAAACGGGTTTCAAAGTGCAAAAGTTTGCAAATGCCGTTGTTTTTCTTTTTTTGTGTAAACACCTAATATCTTTGAAATCTTTGAAAATGGTGACGTCATGCACGTGCGTAGTATGTGTTAGGTATGTAGACATGCATTCCGTGTCGATTTTAAGGCAAGCGCAAACAAACAGCACGCCAGCTACTGGCCTGGCATACGTAATACAGCGTTTTTGTCAGTTTTCGCAGATATATGTAAACAAATTGTTTTGAAAACGTTGACATGTATATGTGAAACTTTTTTTAACGCAAGGGAAAAACTTTTCCGTTTTTGACTATGTGTCGTGTAAACTCAAAAGGCCTGTGGGTGAGTACATTTTCAGCTATTTTTTTTTTTTTTGGTGAACTACTTTTTTAACTACTTCTACTGTGGTACAAACCCACTATTTAAAGTTGCAAACCACACTGTGTCATAACAAAGAGACAAAAATAGTCTATTGCTGCATGCATGAAAACAAACTGTCTGAGATGTTGTTACTATATTTAATATAACCACTGACCACAAGTTCATACGCCACTGCTGCGGTTTAAAAATCTGAAATGTATTTGTAATTATACTGTATAAGTCTAAACCTTTCAAGATAGACCTACGACTTTTGGGGTTGTTAAATAGTGACTTTAAATATTTTTATTGATAGTTTTTGAATTAATTATATTTCTAATCATCTTTTGGGAATTATTCTTTCAAATCATTGTAGCAATTCTGGAATTCTGGGATTTTATCTTTTTAGGATACATGTGGCACTGCCCCTATAAAAGATGCATAGGTACCTATTTTCAGTTTTTAAATAAATCTTTGCTTCAAATTAATCATTGTAATCAAGTTAAATCAAATTCTTCATCTCAGGGCTGGTTTGGTTGGTTGAAGGCTTAATAAACAACTACACTTTGCTGTAATGTTTGTGTTTTATGTTGAACAGTTACCCAGTCTTGATGTTGTGACTCGTTTGTCGTCCCTGTTTAGGTAAAAGAACGCCGCCAGCAGACAGATGAAGGGCAGACTTCTGAAAATATAAATGATCACAACCACCCGAGAACTACCTGTGAAAAACAATTGATATTTTTAAGATCTTTAAGTTTACAAAATATACCCAAGGCTCTTTGTAGTTTGTTTGTGGCACATCATACTTTTTAAAGAATTTTAGGATTTTTTTACAAAACAACAAAAGGGGGAACCTGAGTTAGTAAAGCCAAAAACACTAATTAATTTCTCTTTTTACATTCACTTTTGTTTCCATACTATCAGAAAAAAGGTAGCCATCCCTGGGGCGGTACCTTTTCAAAAAATATTAATATGTCCCATTTAGGTATAATGCAGTCAAACCAAAATTTAGTCAAACACCTCTAATGTCTCTCACGTTGTCACAGTTTATTTGCTATAGTTTAGAAAATGGTAATAAAATAAGACCAAAAATCTGAGTTAAACTGTGTCAGAACAAATCCATCTTGATATTGTCAGATAACTTAAGGAGATAGAAAGGTATGTAATGGATTACAATCAACCAAAAATTCAGACAATTGTTAGTATGATGATATTTACACAACTATCAGTACTTTGTTGAGCAATTACCAAGCAATGCTTAATTTTGTTCAGTTTGTGTTGAACATGCTAGAGGGGTCACATTAGCAATTAAAGAAAAAAACACTTAAGCAAAACCTGGTCAGATTAAAGTGCCTGTATAAATTGTGGTCCCAAATATTAATCAGTTTTACTGGATGTCCACTGTATCAAGAATTTTTGGGCATATAATAAATCACAATTTACCTTATTTTGCTATCCTCACTTACATAAATGAACTATAGTACCCTGCACCCACTAGTAAAAATATAAAAAAATTATATCTGGTGTCTGAATAATTTTTGGTGATAGCTTTTGTACATTTTTTCTGAGAATATACAAATTAACAGCAGCTCATTTTAGGTGAACATTTATGGAATCAAATTACTACAAAGTTGTACTAGATGTAAGTTGAACTTTAACATCTAAGATCTGATTTAACATCAATATTCATTCAACATCTTACCTATAGTACCCAAATAATTATAGTTCTCACCTTCTGGATTTCTCTTTGGATGATCAGGTACATCTGGCTTTTCTTCAATGAGAAATATCAATGATGTTAATTTATACTATACTATTATATGATTAAAGTATTATAAATGTATTAAATTTATTCACTTTTATTAGACACACAGACAACAGAGAGTGACAGGAAACCCCTGAGAAACCCAGATCACCCACATGATCCCTGACACACATCCAAACAAAAACTGCTACACTGAAAAATACATTCAGTAACATGGTATAAGTACTCACCGACTGCTGGGTTGAAAAGCGTGTGAACATTGACTGTAAAACAGAAGAAAAAAAAATTAATTATGTCTTTATTCCAGTCCTGACATTGCTTAAATGACATTATGTTGCATGTCTTCCAATGAATGAATGAATATGTTGTTTTATTTTCTCATGTTCAAGCAGGAATGGTATGTCCTTAATCACTTTACAAACATAATCACCTACATTAGTTTTATTTGGGATGCTTAGAATAGATCAGTTAAGCATAAAAGGCACTTCTATGCTGAAATTCTTCTGAGACTTCCTGTTTCTTTCAGGTTTTATTCCAGCAGCAAGTGATCTGAATAAAATTTAATAATGGCAGTCTTTTAGTCTTTTAATAACTTACCTGTTGTTGTCTTTTCTAGTTGACTGTCATTGATAGATAGAGTTATTCTATTAGCTTTCACCTTGTTTAGGAACGGTATGTCTTAGAAAAAATAATATTGTAAAGGAAGAATCTTACCAGTCACTGTTTTTTTTTCTAGTAGTCTGTCATTGACAGATATGACAGTTGCAGTTCCATTCTTCTTTATTAGAAATGGTATGTCTCGAGTCACTTCACAAACATAATGACCTGTAGCATTTTTAAGTATGTTTGTAAGGTTGATAATTGAACAGTTCTGTGTTCTTTGCTCTTGAAGTTCCTGCTTTACTGCTGGAAATTTTGTCTCATTGATGTACCAAGCAATTTTAACATTATGTATGATTTGATTCCAGCAGCAGCTGATTTGAGCAGAATCTCCCTCATTCACAGTGATGTTTGATGGACTCTGAATCACAGACAACTCCTCATCCTCATCGGAACCTGTGACTGAAAAATGATAAACAAACATTAGGAGACACCTTCATCCAAAGCAGCTGACAAATGAGCATATTGTAATTGTGTTTCATAAATGAGCCCTAGTTCATAATGAAAAAAAAAAGACAGCTACTGTATTGCAGTGATTACGACATGTTATATGTTTGCAATTTTTTTTTAACCCTAACTGGTGCAGTGTGTAGCTTTTAATTTTTATACAACCATGTTGGAAGTCCCTTGTCCATTTTGCAGGATGAAAATGCTAAGATTCACTGAGCTCAAATTGTGACATAGTGGTTCAGTGAGCATGAGGAATTATTTTATGAACTGGCCTCCACAGAGCCCTGAGCTAAACCCTTTTGAAAGTCTTTAGGATGTGCTGGAGACAAGTGGTTCAACTCACTCATTTTCAATACAAGATTTCAGGCCTAAAATTAATGCACCTCTTGAAAAAAAGGTGATAATAAATGCTGTGATGTTGTCAAAACAATGCCATGACGAATGCACATGTAATCAAAGCTAAAGGGGATGCAACAAATTATTAGAATGTGCAACCTTTTCGGACAGGCAATGTGAAGTCTATAAGGCCACATAACACACTTAAGACAAAAAGGGAAAAACGGACAAAAAGAAAAACTTTGTATGGTTTTTGAGGAGGATGGGGAAAATCATTAATGTAACACTACAAGTATGTCACAAAAGTGAGTACACCCCTCACATTATTCAGCAACCATTTTAGTACATCTTCTCAAGGGACGATACTATAGAAATGAAACTTGGATATATTTTAGAGTAGTCAATGTGAAGCTTGTATAGCAGTGTAGATTTACTGTCCTCTGAAAATTACTCAATATACAGCCCTTAATGTCACAATAGCTGGCAACAAAAGTGAGTACACCCTAAGTGAACTTGTCCAAAGTGTCAAAATATTGTGTTAGCACCATTGTTATCTAGCACTGCCTTAATCTAGGCATGGAATTGACCAGAGCTGCACAGGTTGTTGCTGGAATCCTCTTCCACTCCTCACAGAGCTGCTGGACGTTAGACACTTGGGGCTTCTCCACCTTCCACTTGAGGATTCCCCACAGGTTCTTAATAGGGTTCTGGTCTGGAGACATACTTGGCCACCCGATCACCTTCACCTTGAGCTTCCTCAGCAAGGCAGTTGTCATCCTAGCGGTGTGTTTGGGATCATTATCATGTTGGAAAACTGCCGTTCGGCCTAGTTTCTGGAGGAAAGGCTTCAGTGCTTTCAATGAACTGCAGCTCCCCAGTACCAGCAGCACTCATGCAGCCCCAGACCATGATGCTACCACCACCATGCTGGACTGTAGGCAAGACACAATTTTCTTGGTACTTCTCACCAGGGCATCACCACACATGCTGGACACCGTCTGAACCAAACAAGTTTATCTTATAGTCTCATCAGACCACAGGACATGGTTCCAGTATTTCATGCATTTGGACAGGTTGTCTTCAGCAAACTGTTTGCGGGCTTTCTTGTGAGCCAGCTTCAGAAGAGAGTCTTTCTTCTGGTACAACACCTTTGCAAACCAACTTGTTGCAGTGTGCAGCATATGGTCTATGGTCCTCCGACTTCTGCAACCTTTAAAGCAATGCTGGCAGCACTCATGCATCTGTTTTTTGAAGCTAGGTTCTGGACCTGACGCACAGAACGAGTGCTCAACCTCGTTCGATCGACCCTTGCAAGGTCTGTTCCGAATAGAACCCATCTTGGAAAACCTCTGTATGACCCTCACCACTGTAGTGTAACTTGGTTTCAGGGTGTTACTGAACCTCTAATAGCCTTGGCCATCTGGAGAGCAACAATTCTAATTCTCAAATCCTCAAAGAGTTCTTTGCCATGAGATGCAGTCAGTATGAGAGAATTGTACATAAAGCACCCAATTTGAACAGCTCTAATACAAGATACACAACTTTGTATGGTCCTGTCTAGCAGACAAAAACATGAACATGATGAATAAGACATGTGGCTTTGCATGGTTAAACAACATACTGCTGTTATCACTTAACAGTGTGCTCATGTTTGTTGCCAACTATTTTGAGAATAATGGCTGTATGTTGTAAGTTTCATTTCAATAGTATTGTCCCTTGAGAAGATATACTGTACTAAAATGGTTGCTGAAATATGAGGGGTGTACTCACTTTTGTGAGCTACTGTATGTTTTTACTTTTAGTGCAAGCACAAATCATAGCTGCACTGAAAAAAAATCATAAGTTTACACAAGTTTGCTGTGCATACATCATTGATATAATGTTGACATACCAAGATGATTAAACTTCTGATATGAACTCTATTAAAAAATAGAAAGGCAAAATAGAAGTCAATATGTGATAAATATGTGATAAAAAATAGCCTTATGGCTAGTAAACATGTATAGACAGATAAGAAATACAAAACGCCATCAGAGAAAGATACCAAAATAATACTGCCTAAACAAAACACACCCTAATGTAAACCCAAGATAATAATATTTAAATAAAAGTATTTTGAGCTGTTGTTTAGGCTCGATTTTGTTCTTACCTTTGACGCGAATGCTGGACAAAATTAACCCACAGATCAGAGGGCCGGAGAACTTCATTTCGAAGCATTTAATCACAAATCCAAACTAAAATTAGCGCTGTCACACGCGCTCACATTAAAACACACAATCAGGCATTACTTCCTTGATTATAAGTGTCTGTGTGCCAAAAGGTTCATCTCATGCGATCTCCCCCCACTCTTTCACTTCTGTCTTCTGGCCAAGGTGTGAAGTGTGAAGCGTGTCAGATAAGTTAACAAACAACACCTTTCATTGTTCTCAATATTCTCAAAACAGATCTAACTTCACCCGACACTTTAAATGAATGTCCGTGTAACTCGATACGTAACTGCTTTGATTTGATAATAAAATAATAAAGTATAACATCAACATGATGTATTTTACAATTGTTATATTTTAGAATTTTCTGTTCAATCTGATGTTGATGGAATTTATTTTGCAGGACTTTACAAATCACTTAAACGCAATGCAAAATCAGCATGACACAATAAATGGACGCAAAGGTTTGCTAATGCAATGATGACATTTTAGTGTCCACTGTAAAGTTCAACATATCAATTTAACTAATTGGCATTCTTAACGTTGACCTCCAGAATAGCTCTTAAACATGTAAATGCATGCTGGGCACTTCATTAAAGACATTATGCTCTCCTGCCTGCAGTCTTTGCGTGTTAATGAAGTCAGCTGCACCGGTCGCTCTGGTTTGGACCCTTCAGCGCTGCTGTCTGCGCTCATGCACCTGTGATGCAGAATGATTGTTTTCCGCTGCTGGTGTGACCACTGCTATACTAGATGCAACGATATCCTCATCATTAGTTGCTGAGATAGAGATACTGTGAACAATTAGACCTGCACTCAGCATTTAAACAACAAATGTACATATTTGGGCATGCAACTGACAGTTATTCTGCATGATGTTCTAGATCTGAGCTCATTATGAGCTCTAAATCATTTAAGATTATAGCTCGTCTTCATCCATTTGATACCACAGGGCATCTTCTCATAAGGTGTCTGCCAGGAAGTGGTCAAGACAACATCTTGATAAACAGGAAGTCCATCAGTGACTGGGTGGGCTTGTGGTTATCTATCATCTGTTACTCTATATGTCTTTTAAAACCTGTCAAGCCAGTCTATTAACAAAACCTGTAGTTAGTCTCATTTGTTGCAGCTATTTTCTGTTTTTAGTTAGATTTTGTGGTCAAGAAGCTCAATTTTCCTAGATTAAAAAATCTTAAAAATTGTGAAATATTATTAGAAATTAAAATAACTGCTTTCTATTTGAATACATTGTAAAATTTAATTTATTCCTGTTACGAAAAGCTGAATTTTCAGCATCATTACTCCAGTCTAGTGTCAAATGATCCTTCAGAAATCATTCTAATATGCTGTTTTGATGCTCAAGAAACATTTTTCATTATTAACGATATTAAAAACATCGTTTCTTAAATAATTTAAAAAATGTAAAAAGTATAATGGTATTTACATACCTTGAGGAACAATATATATCATATGAATCTTTTATACTATGGTATGTATATCTCATTGTGTACTGTGGCGCTACTATCTGATACCATGACTGTGTCTATAAACAGCGTTGTATTCTCAGGTGGAGAGAAAGCACAGGAAATACCCTTTCAGACAAAGCTCAAACAGATCTGACACAAAAACAGGTCTTCCTTCAAGCACCAGCCAGCGAAATTCCCACAACAACAACAAACCTCAAAAACAAATGGAAGAGATTCCCTCACCTGCTTTAACTTTTTTATCCAACCATATAAAATCCTCCACTCACATGAGAGCTTTTAATAGGCCTATCAGTAATAACCTGCGGCACATTCCTCCATTAACTGGCTCCTCCCCTATTAAATAATGAAAATTACCCCATGATTTACTCATCCTCAGGCCATTCTAACTGTATATGACTTTCTTCTTTCAGATAAATACAAGGAGTTATATTAAAAATGTCCCGGCTCTTCCAAGCTTTATAATGGCAGTAAATGGGTGTCAAGATTTTGAATCCGAAAAAAGTGCAAAAATCTATCATAAAAAGTGTTCCACACAACTCTGAGGAGTTAATGAAGGCCTTCTGAAGCAAACTGACATGTTTGTGTAAGACAAATATAAGTCTGATTGTATTCGTCTGAAAGAAGAAAGTCATATACACATAGGGTAATTTTCATTTTTGGGTGAAGTATTCCTTTAATAAGCATATTGGTGGTTTGCACAAATATAAAGGTTTTTGAGAAGAGAGAAATTAATAATAATATTTTGCACTGGAGATTAATTTGTGAACATCTACATCTACTTTGTAACCTTTTAATACAGTTTTTTTTTTTTTTTACAAATTATCATTATAATAAATTTCATAATGTCTTAATAGGCCTTTTGTTTATTGTTTTTTGCTTTGTACCTGACAGGAACAAAACACGATGCAGCGGGTGAAAACTTTTGAATAGCTTGATGATGTGTACATTTTTCTTATTTAGCCTAAATATCATATTTTATTCATTCAGTACTGCCCTTCAGAAGCTACAGAAGATACTTACATCTAGTTTTTACCCCCCGGCTCTTAATGCATTGGTTTTTCTTCTGAAGCATCAGTGAACGTTTGAACCTTCTGTAATAGTTGCATATGAGTCCCTCAGTTGACCTCAGTGTGAAAAGATGGATTTCAAAATCATACAGTCACTGTTGGAAATACACAAAAATGCTGGAAAACCAGAAGAATTTGTGGGATCTAAAGGATTTTTTTCTGAAGAACAGTGGCATTTAACTGTTCAGGACAAAAACTTTTGAACAGGGTCATTTTTATAAATTCAACTATTATTTTCTCTTGTGGACTATTTGTAAACATCTTTTATGTGAAATATCTTATTCAGGTCAGTACTAAATAAACAATAACATGCATTTTGTATGATCCCTCTTATTTTGGTAAAATAATTAACATTTTGCAGATTCTGAAAGCGGGGTGTAAACTTTTGACCTCAACTGCACGTCCTAAAATGGTTATAAAAATATTATAAAAAATTACTTAAAGTCTTAGTTCAGCCAAAAATGAACATTCAATCATTAATTACTCACCCTCATGTCATCATAAGACCTTTGTTCATCTTCAGAACTCAAATTAAGATATTTTTTGATGAAATCCAGGAGCTTTCTGACTGAATAGTCAGACACGTTCAAGGCCTAGAAAGACAGTGAGAACATTGTTAAAATAGTCCATGTGACATCAGTGGTTAAACCACAATGTTATAAAGCGACCAGAATACATTTTGTGTGCAACGAAAACAAAAATTACAAGTTTATTCAAAAATTTCTTCTCTTTCGTGTCAGTCTTTGACGTGCAATGTGCATAAGAGATTGACAAGCAATTTTTTAAAAGGCTAGTCTTTTTTAACCAGAAACGCCACATTTTAATTGTAACGCAATTTGATTGAAGACCTAAACAGTACTGAATCTGACAGATTTCTTATTGTTTCCATTACAGATTTGCGCAAAACTTTGGCAACGTTTTATAAATGTCGATTAAAAAGTATTGCGAAATGAGGGCGTTTCCATTAACCAATGT
Organism: Garra rufa; assembly: GCF_049309525.1. Lineage (NCBI taxonomy): Eukaryota > Metazoa > Chordata > Actinopteri > Cypriniformes > Cyprinidae > Garra > Garra rufa. Next base: position 3,345,101 of record NC_133365.1, on the reverse strand, counting down.
TATGGCAACGGATTTTTGTTGGATTTTGGCTATATTTAACCGAATGTGACCTTTAAATGCACAAAAAACATTTCCATTGCTGTTTTGCGAAATATTCCTTTTTCGAATGGCCTAAAAAAACACCTAATGCAAGCTCAAAACCTTTTTTGCGATACATGGGTGTTTTTGCGCAATTGACGCGTTTCCATTAGGCACATTTTCAATTCAGAATTTCATTTTGCGCAATTTAAGGGGTAATGGAAACGCAGCTAGTGAGATGTCTTCGCTCTGAGAAATAAAGGTACAAAAGCAGTCACTGGGGTGGTACCTTTTCAAAAAATACACTTTTGTACCTATCAGGTTCTAATATGTACACTTTAAGTACTACTAATATGTACCTTTAAAGTACCAAAATGGACCCTTTAGGTACCTTTTGAAAAGCTTTTGTACCTTTATTTCTGAGAGTGTTTAATTGTAATAAATCCCAAAACATAGTTTCCAAGTTTAAGTTAGATTTTGAATTGCAGATTTTCAATGTAATTCTTGTTTTTATAAGCATTAAATCAGCTTTTCCTGTCCTTTTTTTGTAGACCTCATATCGGATTATTATGACCTTTCCATTTTTTTTAAACCTTGGGCTCCCTGCAAGATGATGGCAACAGCATCCTGACATGAAATCATCAATGCAGCACCACACAGCGGTTTAACTTTAGATTTCTGACAGCGCAAGAGCAGGAGACACGGAGAAAGCGCAGAAGACGATGATCTCATCTTCAAGTCAAGAGCCTTCGTATAGCCGTATGCACCTGCTCTTACACTGTCTCCTAGCAACCAGTGCGCCAGAGACAGAGATTGATTCTTTAGCCGCTTTACGAGTATTGGGTGTCTGATCATGGCAGTTAAATGTTGGCTAATTGAATTGTGTTTTTTTTTTTTTTTTGCTGAGCACTTTCAAGGCCGACGCCACTTTCGAGCGATCCCAAAACCATCCTCACAGGCACTTTAGCCAAGACCGGTTAATTCAATTTAGGTCCTTTCTGAGAGGTCTTATCGATATGACAAACGATCATGTGTTACTCTAACACTCACCGATATTTTAACACTCAGAGATTCTGGTAACAGAATATTTATAAATATTCAAGCTAAATGTGATCAATAAAACACATAAATAAATCAAAACATAGACATTTGTGTTCTTGAAGTCAACATAACACCAAACTAGACCCTATTTACTTAGTATTACTGTACATAATTCATAATTTCTTTCATTGAAAAGAAAAAATAATTGTTTTCATTGACTTTTCCCAAAATAACATCAGAAAAAACATTAATATGTCTCTCTATAGCATTTAAAATCAACATGAAATCCAATTTGAGACTGTTTAAATACACGTTCTGAGTTATTTTAGTATCTCTGAGATACTACTAAAGTTTTTATTAATATTTTGAATTAGTTTTTTATATTTTGTTTTCATTTTAGTTTTAGTTTTGGTAAATTTTAGTAGTCTTTACACATGTCTATATAGTTTTTATCAAATTTATTTTCGTTTTAGTTTAGTTTTAGTTTAGTTTTCACAAAGTCAGAACTGCAAGATAAAAACTCGCAATTCTGTAAAAAAAATTAACAGCTGTGAGTTTGTTTATCTCGCAATTCTGGTTTTCAATTCTGAATTCTGACTCGCAATTCTGACTTTTTTTCCTCACTGTGTGTCACAAAGTGTCAGAATTCTGTGTCAGAATTGCAATTTAAACAGATATAAAGATATAAACTCACAATTCTGAGATAATAAAGTCGCAATATTGAGAAATAAAGTCAAAATTTTATTTCTCAGAATTGCAAGTTTGTCACGCAATTCTGACTTTACAACTCCAAAAAAGTCAGAATAGTGAATTTGTATTTGTATATAAACTAGCAATTGCAAAAAAAAGTTCAAATTGAGCAGAAAAAAAAATTAATAAATAAATCGCAATTTACTTTTTTAACATTTTGTATTCAGTGGCAGAAACAGGTTACCATAACTTTCTCGCCTTATGGGTAGAATATTTGATAATATTAATCAATAATATCACAGCCTACATTTTAACTTAATCAAGTGGCAATGTGCAAACTTTTATTTTTGATGCGATTAATCACAATTAATCGTTTGAGTTTACATCTCGCAATTCAGACTTTTCCGATTTTTTCTCAGAATTGCATTATACAAACTCGCTGTTCTTTGTTTCTCAGAATTGCATGCTATAAACTCACAATTGCGAGAAATAAATTCAGAATTAGAGTCACAATTCTGACTTTTTTTCTCACTGTGTGTCACAAAGTCAGAATTGCAAGATATAATCTCACAATTCTGTGAAAAAGAAACTCGCAATTCTGAGATAGTAAAGTTGCAATTCTGAGTCTGACTTTACAACTCGCAATTGCGAGTTTATATATCACAATTCTGAGGAAAAAAGTCAGAATAGCGAATTTTTATCTCACAATTCTAAATTGAAAGTCAGAATTGAGACCATTTCTTAGAAAACTATTTCAATTCTGAAATAGTAAAGTTGCAATTCGGAGAAATAAAGTCAGAACTGCAAGCTTGTCTCGCAATTCTGACTTTACAACTCATAATTGTGAGTTGATATCTCACAATTTTGAGGAAAAAGTCAGAATTGCGAATTTGTATCTCACATTTCTGAAAAAAAGTCAGAATTGCGAATTTGTATCTCACAATTCTGAGAAAAAAGTCAGAATTCCAAATTTGTATCTCGCAATTCTGAGAAAAAAGTCAGAATTCCACATTTGTATCTCGCAATTCTGAGAAAAAAAGTCAGAATTCCACATTTGTATCTCGCAATTCTGAGAAAAAAAGTCAGAATTCCAAATTTGTATCTCGCAATTCTGAGAAAAAAAGTCAGAATTCCAAATTTGTATCTCGCAATTCTGAGAAAAAAGTCAGAATTCCAAATTTGTATCTCGCAATTCTGAGAAAAAAGTCAGAATTCCAAATTTGTATCTCGCAATTCTGAGAAAAAAGTCAAAATTCCAAATTTGTATCTCGCAATTCTGAGAAAAAAGTCAGAATTCCAAATTTGTATCTCGCAATTCTGAGAAAAAAGTCAGAATTCCAAATTTGTATCTCGCAATTCTGAGAAAAAAGGTCAGAATTCCAAATTTGTATCTCGCAATTCTGAGAAAAAAAGTCAGAATTCCAAATTTGTATCTCGCATTTCTGAGAAAAAAAGTCAGAATTCCAAATTTGTATCTCGCAATTCTGAGAAAAAAGTCAAAATTCCAAATTTGTATCTCGCAATTCTGAGAAAAAAGTCAGAATTCCAAATTTGTATCTCGCAATTCTGAGAAAAAAGGTCAGAATTCCAAATTTGTATCTCGCAATTCTGAGAAAAAAGGTCAGAATTCCAAATTTGTATCTCGCAATTCTGAGAAAAAAAGTCAGAATTCCAAATTTGTATCTCGCATTTCTGAGAAAAAAGTCAGAATTCCAAATTTGTATCTCGCATTTCTGAGAAAAAAGTCAGAATTCCAAATTTGTATCTCGCAATTCTGAGAAAAAAAGTCAGAATTCCAAATTTGTATCTCGCAATTCTGAGAAAAAAAGTCAGAATTCCAAATTTGTATCTCAGAATTCAGGCACAGCCATATCACCCTGCAGCCCAAGATCGGTTGCTCATTGAAGCTAAGCAGGGCTGAGCCTGGTCAGTACCTGGATGGGAGACCTCCTGGGAAAACTAGGTTGCTGTTGGAAGAGGTGTTAGTGAGGCCAGCAGGGGGTGCTCACCCTGTGGTCTATGTGGGTCCTAATGCCCCAGTATAGTGATGGGGACACTATACTGTTAAAATGCACCGTCCTTCGGATGAGACGTTAAACCGAGGTCCTGACTCTCTGTGGTCACAAAAAATCCCATGGCACTTCTCGTAAAGAGTAGGGGTGTAACCCCGGTGTCCTGGCCAAATTCCCTCCACTGGCCCTAGTCAATCATGGCCTCCTAATAATCCCCTTCCATTAAATTGGCTATATTACTCTCTCCTCTCCACCTGTAGCTGGTGTGTGGTGAGCGCACCGGCGCCGTTGTACTGTGGCTGCCGACGCATCATCCAAGTGGATGCTGCACACTGGTGGTGGTTGAGGAGAGATCCCCCATATGATTGTAAAGCGCTTTGGGTGTACGGAAATACACATGAAAGCGCTATACAAATGCATCATTCATTCATTCATTCATTCATCTCGCAATTCTGAGAAAAAAGTCAGAATTCCAAATTTGTATCTCGCAATTCTGAGAAAAAAGTCAGAATTCCAAATTTGTATCTCGCATTTCTGAGAAAAAAGTCAGAATTCCAAATTTGTATCTCGCAATTCTGAGAAAAAAGTCAGAATTCCAAATTTGTATCTCGCAATTCTGAGAAAAAGTCAGAATTCCAAATTTGTATCTCGCAATTCTGAGAAAAAAGTCAGAATTCCAAATTTGTATCTCGCAATTCTGAGAAAAAGTCAGAATTCCAAATTTGTATCTCGCATTTCTGAGAAAAAAGTCAGAATTCCAAATTTGTATCTCGCAATTCTGAGAAAAAAGTCAGAATTCCAAATTTGTATCTCGCAATTCTGAGAAAAAGTCAGAATTCCAAATTTGTATCTCGCAATTCTGAGAAAAAAGTCAGAATTCCAAATTTGTATCTCGCAATTCTGAGAAAAAGTCAGAATTCCAAATTTGTATCTCGCATTTCTGAGAAAAAAGTCAGAATTCCAAATTTGTATCTCGCAATTCTGAGAAAAAAGTCAGAATTCCAAATTTGTATCTCGCAATTCTGAGAAAAAGTCAGAATTCCAAATTTGTATCTCGCAATTCTGAGAAAAAAGTCAGAATTCCAAATTTGTATCTCGCAATTCTGAGAAAAAGTCAGAATTCCAAATTTGTATCTCGCATTTCTGAGAAAAAAGTCAGAATTCCAAATTTGTATCTCGCAATTCTGAGAAAAAAGTCAGAATTCCAAATTTGTATCTCAGAAAAAAGTCAGAATTGTGAGATGTAAACTCACAATTGCGAGAAAAAAAAGTCTGAACTGTGAAATAAAAAGTCGTGATTAACTTTTTTTTTTAATTCAGTGGTGGAAACTTTCTTGGCTTCCATAACTTTCTCACCCTGTGGGTAAGAAAAATATTGAATAATATTAATCAATAACATCACAGGCTATATTTTAATTTAATCAAAGGCAATGTGCAAATTAAGGTTCCGTTCTACAATATTTCTCAACAAATATTCTATTGACCTCAGAAATACCTCAGAATATGGAAGTTACATGTGTTGCAAATGCCGTTTTATGTCTGAATTATGTAAACGGGCTCAAAAACTGTTGTAAGGTTGCTTCTACACCCAGTTTAATTGTTTCCCTGTCCTGCTGTTTGAGATCCTGCTTATAAATTATTCACACAACTTTAGGAGGGAATGTCTCCCTTGAAGGACATTGTGTTGAAAAGAAAATCAACTTAGGAAAAGGAAGTATATTTGTCCTTAATCCCCAATGTGAAACTCCACAGAGATGTTTGTTGTTGTTTGGACAACATTAGACTCACAATAGGAGTAAAATGTCATTTTTTATACAAAACATTAGTGTTTTTGCTTATGCAAAACTCATGATGCGAGTAGTTGTAAGTTTCAAACAGGAAGTGTGTACACATATAGATCATCGCTGAGTTCCTTTACAGCACAGGATTGATGTTGCCCTCTGAATGAACTTCCTTCCTCTATAATTTCCACCTTTAAAATGATGAACTCTCTCATATGAACACATTCACTTTCATTTCCTCTCTCGCTCAGTGTCTGTGCTATGGGGCAGAAAACAGTAAAGTAAGATGATATTAGATACTAACAAATATCATTAAGCGCACACACACAGATGTTCCCACATGAGGTGATTTAGATTCCAGCTAAGTACTGCTTTTAGTGTCACAGCATTAATCATTGCACAGCAACACACACATAATCACATGACTCTTCCCGTAGCCATGGACACTAATTCTAAAACACAACATCTGACATATAGAACATACAGAACGTAGAAGTGGAACAATATAGTTCTTCATAACAGATTCACACTTTTTATCCTGTAACACACACACAGACAGCTGTTCATCAAGTCCCACAGGCGCAGCGTCTTTTGGGATGCAGTCCTTCGTGAGTTTGATTTTTATCCACCTCAAAAACTTCTACATTCACACTACATTGAAGGAATAGAATGAAAAATGAAAATTTGCAGAAAAAGTATTCACCCTCAGGCCATCCAAGATGCAGACGAGCTTGTTTCTTCATCAGATTTGGAGAAATTTTGAATTTCATTAATAGAGTGAATGGGTGCCGTCAGAATGAGAGTCCAAACAGCTGATAAAAACATCACAGTAATTCACAAGCATGCAGCTTTTCACTTCACAAGATGGACTGGAGTGGTGTGGATCACTTATTGTGATGTTTTTATCAGCTCTCATTCTGACGGCACCCATTCACTTGATTGGTGAGCAAGTGATGTAATGCTACATTTCTTCAAATCTAATGTAAAAACAAACTCATTTGCATCTAGGATTTGCCTGAGGGTGAGTACATTTTCATTTTATTAAAACGAAATAATCCTTTTAGACTAAAACAATTATTATCACTGGAACATCACTATCTTCACATGTGAGAGCCTGATGATGCCTCTATTGCTTTAAGATGCTCACTAGCCTCTTGTCTTTCCTGCTTTTGTTACTGATTAAATTTTCTGCCCTTCAGGTGTCTGCATGAGGGTTAGACCATAAAACCTTACATTGATTTCCCATAATGTGGAAATTTATATGGAATCGTGAATTTAATGCGAAATATAATCAGTGAAACAAAAGAGGCTTGTTATGTTTCGCAGCTCAGAGGTGATTTTAATGTGCAAAGGATTTCCGATTCGGTGCCATACAAGGATAAGGACAGGAGAACAGTGCCCCCTGTTGGCAAATACCCAATATAAAGGTTCAGAATAGCATAATACCAAATTACTTTTGCTATTTCTTGAGCATCCTGTATGTATGCCATGCATAGTATGTGAAGTTTCTGTATGCACATGATATATTTGTTAAAATGCGCAGTATACAGTAGAACACACTGCAGGTTATACTGTCTTCCACAATGCAATGCACCATTTCCAGTGTGATAAATTAACAAAATGTAGGATCAACTAATTTTATCATCCCATTTTTGACTTATGTAATAGATCTGCCAGAATTTGAACAAAACCTAGGTTATAAATGTAAAACACTGCATTCATTTTAGCATATACAGTTGAGGTCAAAAGTTTGCATACACCTTGCAGAATCTGCAAAATGTTAATTATTTAACCAAAACAAGAGGCATCATACTAAAGGCATGTTATTTTTTTATTTATTTAGCACTGACCTGAATAAGATATTTCACATGAAAGACATTTACATATTATCCACAAGAAAAAATAAATGTTACATTTATAAAACCCCCTGATCTTAATGCATTGTGTTTCCTTCTGGAGCATCAGCGAGCGTTTGAACCTTCTGTAATAGTGGCATATGAGTCCCTCAGTTGTCCTCAGTGTAAAAAGATGAATCTCAAAATCATACAGGATTGTTGGAAAGGGTTCAAATACACAAAAATGCTGAAAAACCAAACAATTAGCTGGACCTGAATGATTTTTTTTGCAGAACAGAGGGCAGTTCAGGGGTTGGTTAAACAGTTAAGCTGACGGTTCAGGCTCATTTTTATAAATTCAACTATTATTTTCTCCTGTGGTCTGTGTGATGTAAACCTATCTTACATACGTCAGTACTAATTAAAAAATAACGTGCATTTTGTCAGATCCCTCTTATTTTGGTAAAATAATTAACATTTTGTAGTTATTTTTGAGAGAAACTTTCAATAATTTTTTAAAAAGTCTCTTATGCTCACCAAGGCTGCAATTTTTGACCAAAAAATACAGTAAAAACAGTAATATTTTGAAATATTTTTACAATTTAAAATAATAATAATGTTAATCATGTTAATAATACATAAAAATGTTAATGATAATGTTTTCTGAATATACTATAAAATATAATTTATTCCTACATCATTACTCCAGTCTTCAGTATCACATGATCCTTCAGAAATCATTCTAATATGCTGATTTGCTTAAGAAACTTTTTAAAAATTATTATCAATATTGAAAACAGTTGTATTGCTTAACATTTTATGGAAACCATGATACAGTCAAAACAGAACAAAACAGCTCATGTTACTTCCAATTTATCACACTGGAAAGGGAGTCTATTGCATTGTGGGATGCAGTGATCTAAACCAGCTTCACAAGAACACACAGCAGCTTTTAACTAAATAAAATATGTTTCTCAGAATATAAGTGAGTTACGACTTAAACGAATCACTGAATCGTTTCTCTTTCTCACTTCATTGAAACAAACCGTCCAAACAAACCGACTCACTGAAAGGAATCGCACTTCCCAGTGCTAACAAAGTGTTCTTCATCGATGTGTAACAGACACTAAAAATAATGGCTGGATCTTTTCTGTGGCACATGATGGAGCAGGATATCTAAAATCCCTCCTGCTGAAATTCAAGTGTAATGGCCGGATATCTGTCTCAGAGATACGCTCGCTAACCTCCGTCCTGCTGAGCCTTAGCTACGCTCGCACTGACCATCCTCGTCAAAAACACTTTACCCACAGTTCCCTGCAGTGTGTGAGCTTTATTCTGTGATCTGAGACAAAACAACAAAAAAACGTTACTGAACAGTACTTTTGTTGAAAAAAAATAAAAAAAATAAAAAATCAATACAGCAACTGCCCTTTGCCATAGACGTGGGCCATTGCAGGGTTGCTGGAAGTTTTTAAAAAATAAAGTTATTTTTTGACACCCATATATATAAAAAAGTCTTGAAACCAAGCGTAAACATATTTAAACATATTATAAAATAATTATTTTTTCACATTTTGAATGTTAGGCATACTTTGTCTAATAAATCCTAGTTTTTATATTAAATTAGGTAACAATATTACATTTATTAACTTTTGATTTATAGGTTAATGTTTATTCGTAAATAAACTATCTTTGTAAATTCATGTTTGTTCACAAAATCTGAACTCAATATAAGTCTAAGTCCTAAAACGAAGCGTAAAAATATTAAAAATATTTTTTAAAATCTATTTTAATATATTTTTGCATATTTTATATAGATTTCAATATTTAATTTCCCTGCAATACCCATATTTTAAACTCCAGGCATGTTTCTTTTATTAAACCCAAGTATTTACAGTTAAGGTCAAAAGTTTACATACACCTTGCAGAAGCTGCAAAATGTTAATTATTTGACCAAAATAAGAGGGATTATACAAAATGCATGATATTTATTATTTAGTGCTGACCTGAATAAGATGTTTTACATAAAATACATTTACATATAGTCCACAAGAGAAAATAATTGTTGAATTTATAAAAAATGATGCTGTTCAAAAGTTTACACGCTAGATTCTTAATACTGTGTTGTTACCTGAATGATCCACATCTACGTTTTTTCTTTTGTGATAGTTCCTAATGAGTCTCTTGTTTGTCCTGAACAGTTAAACTGCCTGCTGTTCTTCAGAAAAGTCCTTCTGGTCCCAAAGATTATTTGGTTTTTCAGCATTTTTGTGTATTTGAACCTATTTCAACAATGACTGTATGATTTTGAGATCCATCTTTTTACAATTGAGGACAACTCAGGGACTCGTTCGCAGATATTACAGAAGGTTCAAACACTCACTGATGCTTCAGAAGGAAACACAATGCATTAAGGGCCAGGGGGTGAAACTTTCTAAATTTGAAGATCAGCATAAATTTAACTTATTTTGTCTCCTGGGAAACATGTATGTATCTTCTGTATCTTCTGAAGGGCAGTACTAAATGAAAAAAGATATATTTAGGCAAAATAAGAAAAATGTACACATCTTCATTCTGATCAAAAGATTTCACCCCCTGGGTGAAAAAAACATCGTGTTTCCTTCTGGAGCATCAGTGAGCGTTTGAACCTTCTGTAATAGTTGCATATGAGTCCCTCAGTTGTCCTCAGTGTGAAAAGATGGATCTCAAAATCATACAGGCATTGTTGGAAAGGGTTCAAATACACAAAAATACTGAAAAACCAAAGAATTTGTGAGACCTAAAGGATTTTTCTAAAGAACAGTGGGCAGTTTAACCGTTCAGAACAAACAAGGGACTCATGAAAACTATCACTAAACAAAAAAACACAGCTTTGGATCATTCAGGTAAAAACACAGTATTAAGAACCAAATGTATGTAAAATTTTGAACATTGTAATTTTTATAAATTCAACTGTTGTTTTCTCATGTGGACTACATGTAAATGTCTTTCATGTGAAATATCTTATTCAGGTCAGTACTAAACAAAAAATAACATGCATTTTGTATAATCCCTCTTAATTTTGGTCAAATAATTAACATTTTGCAGATTCTGCAAGGTGTATGTAAACTTTTGACTTCAACAAGTTTACTTTAATAACATTAGTTAATGCAGTAGGTATGATGAACTTACAATAAACAACCATTTTACAGCATTTATTAATCTTGGTTAATGTTTTATATTTATAATCATGACTGTTCATTAAACATGAAATTATATTAACTTTAATGTTAATGCATTATGCAGAAATTAACATTCTAGACACTAACCTAGAAAATAAAGGCTGTAAATCTACAGTTCATTGTTATTTCATGATACCTAATGCATTAATTAATGTTAATAAATGAACCACTGTATTATTAAGTGTATAAATCAAAATGTTTAATGAAACAGCACAAATTTCTCAGGAGAGATCATTGGCGGGCAGTCGATTAACTCATTGATTTCTCTAGGGACTGTAAGACTTTTTACTTTGGGAGTCTCTGAACTATATCCAGCCATACAAAATAGTAAACTGTACTCTGCTAAAATAGACATCCACATATTTTTGGAAGTGTACTGTATATTCAGGTGAGAACTAAGTCTGTTCAGGAGGACAAAGCACAAGTTTTGTATGTGTGTCTGAATAAAACAAACTTTGGGGGCCAAAGACAAACATCATTGCAAGGTTGGCTTTGATTAAGCTGCCCGTGTTTGTGTTTGTGTGTGTGTGTCCCTTGTGCCCTCCTGCAGGGTCAAACACACACATAGATTAATTTATTCAAAAGGCATATTAACAAAATCTCTGCTGAGTTAGAGGTGCCCTTGTAACCGGGTTTACAGGGACCTTCTGCCTGCAATAAATCACTCCGAAAACGTCCATAATCTAAAGACAATTATTAGCAAGACAAATCTGCTGCCGTTGAAAACTTGGGGTCATATTTCATTGAAGGAAATTGGCAGCTCAAACCACAGGGAAACAAACTTGTTTAGCGGTAAATATCTGATTTCATTCATCGGACATTGCTTATTTTGTCTCCCTCTCAATCCTTCACTTTCCACTCTTTTCTTCGTCAGTAAATCATTGGTAATGACGCTCCTGCGCAGTTTCCTAGATTTTCTCTCACTTGAATACTAACACGTTCATTTAAATACTCATCACCTTCATCTTACTGCTTAAAATGGCTCTCTTCCTTCCTCATTCGTTTCACTGATTGACATTCAGATAAAGTGCGAGAGACGAGGGCTGGTTGGGACAATTTTCAGTCTCTGTTGAATCTCTCTTGTGGCATAATCATTAAAGGAATAGTTCAGCCAAAAATGAAAATTTGCTGAAAATGTACTCACCCTCAGGCCATCCGAGATGCAGATGAGTTTGTTTCTTCATCAGATTTGGAGAAATTTAGCATTGCATCCCTTGCTCACTAATGGATACTTCGCAGTGAATGGGTGCCATCAGAATGAGAGTCCAAACAGCTGATTAAAAGCATTACAATAATCCAAACCATTCCAGATCATAACTAACATTGTGTAAAGTGAAAAGCTGCGTGTTTGTAAAAAAACAAATCCATCATTAAAATTGCTTATCGACGATCGAAAACATAGTTTACAAGCGAAAACAGTCTAAATTAACACTAAACAAATATTTTGGTAGATTTTTGATGTGAGAGGACAACAGGAGATGCACTTATTCATTGGAGTAAGCATTATTATGAATTATGGACTCATATTTTGGACAGAAGTGCGGGTTTAAAGCAGTGTTGTTTTCGTCAACGATGACGATGACAAAATCATTTCGTTGACGCATCTTTTTTTCATGACGATAACGAGACGATGACAAGATAAAAATGGCTCGTTGATGACTAAAACATGACGAGACATGTGTGAGTTTTCGTTAACGAGACGAGAATAGACGAAAATGTTAGTGGGTGGTCCGTCAGACGTTTAAAATGCACGACATTTCTGCTTATTGTGCATGCCTAAAAAGTATCTGCCGCTATGGCAAGCCGTTTTAGCATTAAATACTCTTTGCCATACTAGTAGGCTATGGCAAGCCCTTTTAGCATTCTATCCTTGTTTGGTTACGCCCACCACCTGGCGTGCAGCGCACAACGTGCTCAACATGTCACATTGTTGTCACTCAGACAGACAGACGATTAACCATGATGGCGGCAGTTTGCACATTATTTCAAATATATGTATTTTATGTCTAAAACCATTCCTTCATTATTGTAATTATTGGTGAAAATAGTCGATCCGGAAGCTCACATTGTGTTGAACTATAGATCTGCTATTTTCACAACTTATAAGTGACACTACCCAACAGCAAAATACTTACTGACCTACATTAATTTATTAAAAGACTACTTTTCTCCCTTTTTTGACTAAAACTAGACTAAAACCTTTATGACTTTTCGTCCACTAAAATTGGACTAAAACTATCACATATAGAAGTGACTAAAATTTGACTAAAACTAATAAGCATTTTAGTCCAAAAGACTAAGACTAAGACTAAATCTAAGATGGTTGTCAAAAACAACACTGGTTTAAAGTTAAAAAACTTTAATGATTGTTTGTTAACTGATGGACTGGAGTCGTGTGGATTACTGTTTTGTTTTTATCAGCTGTTTTAACTCTCATTCTGACGGCACCCATTCACTGCAACTCTTGCATGGCCTGAGGATAGCAAATGTTCATTTTTGGGTGAACTGTTTCTTTAAGGAAACACAACTAGGTGTAAAATAAACTTTAAATTACTTAATTATCATTTACTCACCATAATGTTGTTTCAAATCTGTATGACTTTCTTTCATGGAGCTCAAACAGAGTTATTTTGCAGACAGTCCAAGGCAAGCTGCTCTTTTCCATCCAATGAAGGTAAATGGTGACCAAGGCTGTAAGACAAAAGTTTCAAGTCAAGTCTGGACGCAATAGTCCAACTGAATGTAAACAATGCCACTGAACTGAATGGAACTTGCTGAAAATGGTCAATTATTGTCATGTTTTGGGCTGTACTAATCAGTTGGACCAGGAAAAACATTTGGAGTACTAGACTGCCAAAAGTTATAACAAATCAAGAAGAAGAGTGCAAAAAAAGAAAAGAATATTGACAACATTTGTGTTTGTTCTTATCATTTCAGGTCAGGTAGGTGAAATATTAGGGTAATATTTTAATTAATACTGCTTGTATGTATCTTTATTACCACCTTTTAACTTTAGTTTATCAAAATATAGCATTAGCACCCTTTCCTGCTTACCAAGTCCTTCTCTATATGATTTAGCAGCTTCCACAAGTTTTTCCCCATGATTTAGACAGCATAAATTAGCAGAACATATTCAGTAGTACATTAACCATGCAATCCATACTGTTGTTTACATCCGAGTATCGGCAATATGGCTGCGTATCCAGGTAACTGACCAAATTGTGACATAAATGCCAACTCTCTATTGACATATGCATATGCATATGTATACATTTCCTTATGAAAAAAAAAATGATTACTGAAAAATGTGTTGATGAAGCTAAAATATTTGATCATTCTGATCTATCTGCTATAGTTTACTGTTACTGAAAAAATGAAAACTTTTTTGAACAACTGAAATAACATTTTCTTGTAAAGCGTACTCCAATAATCTTATTTATTATTTAGGCCTACCTTTTTCCGCAAGAGTGGGAAAGCCATTTTCTCTCAGCTATGTTTAGCTATGCAAAACAGCTCGTTTTGCTGCCTAATATTGCAAATTGGTGTGTCTCGCCATTATTTTAATGTATTATCTTAATTATGAACACACTGGCTTGTAGTGCAAACAGTTTTACCGTTTTCTGCAGGTTGTTATTGTTCGCGTTATTTCCTATAGCGGCTTGAACCGGAAGTCTCGCCTATTTTCCATATTATGGTTTAGACAGCCTATGTTCATTAGTAAAATGCTATTTTACTCCAGTTAGTGAAATGAATGTGTATTAGGTCAGATTTGTGTTTGTTTGTGTGCTTCGTTAATAAATGAAGTGCAAATGTCAGTCATCCGGCAGGAAAGCTCGAATATGTGCTGCGAAAGTAAAGCCACATTGAGCCCTAAATAACTCCGTCAAAATGATCAGAGAGAAACGAGCAGACGAAAGACAGTGACTTTGCGACTGTGTAGGTGTTATAGGCAGACGAAAAGAGACAGCAGGTAAAAATTATAATGACAGAGAAACACATCTGAATCATCCGCCAAATCAATCTGAAAATCACACCCATTCTGTCTCTCCATGTCTTTTCCTCCCACTCATGCATACAAATACTTTCCTCACAATGATTTACACACATGCAAGATCCCAATTTTACAGTCGAGACTTTGCAATGATACACTCGAGCCATAAAACTTTTTAGATGATAAACATAGAGGCATTAAGGCATACTTTAACGATATTTAAGATATGCACAGTACAGTTGTGGCTACTCTAAAAAATAATCAAAATAAAAATGATAAAGAGAGTTGGAGTTAGTTTTGGGTAAATGGTCAGCACATCATTCTGAAACTCCAAACCTAAAATAAAGCATAAACAAGCACCTAATTGCTTTCTGGCAAATAATTCAATCTGCATTGATTTTCACATAAGTAAACAGCGCCACCATGTGTACAAAGACTGCTACACTATTCATACGATTCAACAGAACTGCTGAAGTTAATTCATTATAACAAAAAAATACCTGCATTCAGCCTTATTGCATGCATATTCATCCTTTCAGGAATGAACAATTTAGGATTATTTATTAAAATGTGACCCTGGACCACAAAACCAGTCATAAGGGTCAATATTTTTAAATTGAGATGTATATATCTAAAAGCTGAATAAATAAGCGTTTCATTAATGTATGGTTTGTTAGGATAGGACAATATTTGACTGAGGTACAACTTTTGAAAATCTGGAATTTGAGGATGCAAAAAAAAAAAAAAATACTCAGCAAATCGTTTAATGATGTTATTACAAATTAATATATTTATATATAATTACAATAGGAGATTTACAAAACATCTTCATAGAACATGATCTTAACCTAATATCCTAATGAGTTTTGGCCATAATTTTGACCCATACAATGTATTTTTGGCTATTGCTAAAAAAAATACCTGTGCTGCTACCTGTGTTCTGTGGTCTAGGCTCGCAAATGTATTTCATAATTTATTATTTATTATTATTTATATTATTGATTGGCTGCTTTACAGTGTGTGAATGAATATATAATTGAATTTGTTTCTAACTATAAAAAAAATTTATATAAATGTGAAAAAAATGTATGTATGTATGTATGTATATATATATATATATATATATATATATAGTATTAGATGACAAATTTAAACTAAATGAAATTTTTAAATGTTGACTTGGCAACTAACTGAAAGTTGAAGCAATATAATAAAAAATGTGAAATTAATAAACACTAAAACTGTAATAAAAAATATTAGTTTTTCAAAAAAAATAATGACAATGGCAATCGCACATAACCAAACTTACTAAATAATAATAATAAATCAATTAAAAATAAAAAAACAAAAAAGGAACTCGTCATATATATATATATATATATATATATATATATATACACACACACACACACACACACACACACACACACACACACACACACACACACACACACACACACACACACACACACACACACACACCTTTAAATGAAATTATTTTCTTTAATTTATACCCAAATCTTTATTATTTATTATCAGTATTATTGTCTTCATTTGTGCATGTGTGTGGTTTTTATTTTTTATTTAAAAACTGAATTGAAGAAGAACAAATATATAAAATAAGCGTAATAAATAAAAAATAATAATAAATGTTTGAATGGAAAGACATAATAAAGAATGAAAAATATACCGTATATAAAAATTTTATATATTGTAAATATTAGTTAAGAAAAAGTATATCAGTATATAATTAATAATAAAATAGCACTGCTTTGTAGTGTCTAATAACTCATTGTTGATGATTCTTGTATTCCTGTTTAGGAATTTAGGAAACAAGATAAAGCTTCAGAATGATGTAAGTAGCTACAAGAGAATAATTTTATCTAAAGAGAATAATTTAGTAACTCAGATGTATGATGCATAAAAAAGAGCTGAATGTAAAGATATAAAGGATCAGAAGTTCATGTCTGTCTGATGGCTGAGCAGAGGTGAGTTTGAGCTGCTGAGGTGTGAAATACAGAAAGAACAGAAGGAAGAGTGAGAAATGAATGTTGAAGATGTTCTGCTGGACTGAAGTTACCCACTGATCCACAAAATACAGACTACAACATCAGCTCATGGAGCATTTATCTTCCTAAAGCGCTCTGTCTGCCTGAATCTAAGAAGAATAATGCTGAGATCATTCCAATTAACATATTTAAATAAAGATGTAAGTGTAACTCAGTGTCATGAATCACAATGATATGCGAGTGTCTAAAACATTATGAATGAATATAATAGCAAAAGTGATCTTCAATGCAAATCTGTAAAAAAGTTATATTTTTAATATCCATTTTTACATCAGAAATAACTTTTAAGATGTTTTTGAATTTATCTATAACTGCAAAGTCTTGGATACAAAAAAAGCTATTGAATTATTAAATATTTTAATTACTATTGCTCAGGAAAAGTAATACATTTCATTAAATGCATGGTGCCCTTTTGAGCACAACTGTGGGGCATGTTGTCACACTATATAAGGAAAAGTTTCACAATGGTGCCTGCAGTTGAACAGCTCTTCAGTTAAGAACTGTTAAATAAAAAGTATGTATAGTTATGTATTCTATAAAGTAAATGTATACTCAAAGTTTGGACACCTACTTTTTTATTTAAAATATTTCAGACATATAAATGAATAATAGTCAGTAAAAAATTTATCATGCAGCGATAAATCATTAACATTTCAGCTTCTTTGTCTAGAGTTATAAAGACAATTCTGAGCAAAATGTATAAACTCAGAATTCTGACTTTTTTTCAAACAATTCTATTTTTATATCTTTATATAATTTTTTACTTCTCACAATTCTGTAAATTTAATAAAAAAAGATACAATTACGAATTTTTATCTCAAAATGCAGACTTTTATATTCGATTTAAGAGTTCTTAATTTTTTTAATAATAGTTCTTAGTTTTTCAGAATTATGTTTACATCTGGAAATTCTTTTATTTTTTATTGAAAATAAAATTTTAATTTAAATAAAAAATGGTCATAGCAAATAATATTTATATAATGATAAGTATACTTGTGACCTTTTATCTCACAATTCTGTATATACTATAAATTACTTTTTAATTATTATTTTTCTCCACCTTTTAAATTTATAATAGTACAATCCTAAAAAGAATGCAGTGACAAATCATTAATATTTGAGCTTCTTTGTCAAGATTTATAAAGACAATTCTGAGCAAAACGAGAATTGCAAGATATAAACTCGGAATTCTGACTTTTCCCCCCTCACAATTCGAAAAATTGCCTTTTTTTCCTTGAAATTCTATATACATCTCACAATTCTGTGGATTTAATAAAAAAAGATCAAATTACAAATTTTTATCTTAAAATGCAGACTTTTGTAATTGCCAGTTTATATCTTACCGTTTAAGAGTTCTTTCTTTAATCATAGTTCTTAGATTTTGTTTTTACAAATTTACCATAGCAAATAATAAGCATATAACATTTGTGACCTTTTATCTCACAATTCTGGTAGGATGTTATATATACTATCAATTAGATACTAAAACTTTGGACTCCTACTTTTCAATTATTATTTTTTCCACCTTTTAAATTAATAATAGTTCAGTTTTTTTTTAAATGCAGTCACAAATTATTACCATTTGAGCTTCTTTGTCTAGATTTTTAAAGAAAATTCTGAGCAAAATGTCAGAATTGCAAGATATAAACTTTTTTCTTTTTTCTAGTTTTTTTTTTTTATTCAAACTTTTTTCCTTGGAATTCTGCATCTATATCTTACAATTCTGTGTGATTAAATTTAAAAAAAATACAATTATGACTTATTTCAAAATTCAGTCTTTTTTTTTTGTAATTTCCAGTTTACATCTTACAGTTCAAGACTTCTTAATTTTTTAATCATAGTTCTTTAATTCTGTGTTTACATCTATTTTGGCCTCTTTTTTATTATTATTTTTTCCACCTTATAAATAATTAATAGTACAGTCCTAAAAACCATGCCGTGACAAATCCTTAACATTTGAGCTTCTTTGTCTACATTTATAAAGAATGCTTTTCGTCACAGAATTATTTTTTTTTATTCTGAATTCTGTTTACATCTTACAATTCGTAGTCATTTATTTTTTTATTTTTTGGCTACGCAATAGAAAAATAAAATTTTGCTATAGCAATTGTACACTTGTGACCTTTTTTCTCACAATTCTAATATGATGTTATATTACATATAATATAAATTAGATACTAAATGTTTGGACACCTACTATTTTATTACATTTTTTTTCCACCTTTTATAAATTATTGCAGTGAAAAATCATTAACATTAGAGATTCTTTGTCTAAATTTCTGAAACAAAAAAGAATTAAAGAATTCTGACTTTTTTCCTGTTAATTCTTAGTTTACTTCTTAAAATTTTTCCACTGAAATTTTTTTCCACTGAATTCTGAATTTACAGCTCACAATTGTGTGACACCTACTTATTTTATTACTATTTTTCCACCTTATAAATTAATAATACAGTCCTTAAACAATGCATTGACAAATCAATAACATTTGAGCTTCTTTGTCTAGATTTATAAATGCTGAGAAAACAGTCAGAATTGAGTCAGAATTCTGAAATAAATATAAAAAGAATATAAAAATAAATATAAAAATTTGCTATAACAAAAATGTATATAATAAGTATACTTGTGAACTTTTATCTCATAATTCTGATACGATAAGTTTCTTTGTATAGATTTATAAATGCTGAAAAAATTCTGAGAAAAAAAGAATTGCAGAATTGCAAGGTATAAACTAAGAATTCTGACTTTTTCCCTTGTAATTCTTAGTTTGTTCTTAAAGTTCTAACTTTTTCCTCTCAGTTCTGTGACTATTTTTGCCACTGAATTCAGACGTTTTTGTAGTCATTGCCCGTTTATATCTTACAATTCAAGAGCTCTTAAATTTTTTTAATCATAGTTCGTAATTTTTATTTAAGTCATTTATCTCATAATTCTGGTACAATTTTAAATTATATATATACTATAAATTAGATACTAAAAGTTATTATTATGATTTTTACGCATGTCAAAAAATCTAAATCATAAACATTTGAGCTTCTTTGTCTAAATTTATAAAGAAAACTTCAGAATTCAAAAAAAAAAAAAAATCTGAATTCCAAGAAATAACCTTTTTTTTCTAACAATTATTATCTTATATCTTATAATTCTTCAAATTCAGATTTTTTCCCTTGGAATTCTGCATTTACATCTGACATTTCTGTGTGATTTGTTTAGTATTTGTTTAGAGTTTATATCTCATTTTTGCTTCCACCACAACATAAAAAAATCCTACACTGTAAAAAGTTTTCACAAGATTCAACTTAAAAACCTAAGTTCAGCAGCTGCCTTAAGTTTTTAAGTTAAATCAGCTTAAAACTACAAGTCATTTTAACTTATTACAATCAAAATTAGTTGATTTAACTTGTGAGTTTAAATGACTTAAGTTGATTTAACTTAACATTTTAAGGCAGCTGCTAAACTTAAGTTTTTAAGTTGAAACTGGTGAAAACTTTTTACAGTGTACTTTTTATCTCATAATTCAGACTTTTTTTCTAGCAATAGCCAGTTTATATTCTGAATTTAATTTAATAGGCAGAAAGTCTGAATTGTGAGACAAAAAAATTAAAAAAAAAAAAATCACAATATCCTTTTTTAAATCTTGTGGAGAAAGCAAACATTCACAGGTTCCACATCTACAAACTGTGGTCATTCTCTCAACAACTTGATGTAAAAATGCTTTTCCCATGTATACTGGACACTTGTTGGCTTGTTTTTCATGACCATTCAATCAAACTCAACTAAGAATAAACCACAATACCTTTTAGACTCCATCATTAATTTCACACCACAATTCCAGTCCATTCTGCAGTACTGTATCTTTAAGTGATTTCTGAAGGTAAGTCGGAAGGCAGAAGGGGTGCACGAGACGGCTGCGCGCGCCCGCTCCCGTATGTGGACACTCCAAAAAATGTGTTAAGAATTACAAAAGCTGGATCTGTTACACTGGAAGATAAACGCAACAGCTGTTCATCAGTCGTAAGGTGAGCCTCATCCCGTTATCTGTCGCATGCATGCAGCGGGTTGTTACTTCTGTGATGTTTTTTTCGTTAGAGAGAGACAATACAAAGAGAGGGTTTTGCAAAAATGAACCGGCGAGAAGTGGAAGAGGCCCCGCAAGCGTCTCAGCGGTTACATCTCAAGGCGAACTTTACCTTTCTTCCTTCCCTTTCTTTGCTACATTAGAGGGGTGTTGTGTTAAATGTCACATTTAAACCCACGACTTCCGAGCTTTGTCTTAACAGACCCTCCTTTGACTCTAACCGAGTGTAAACACGGCCGGAGACACCGTGGCCGGCAGGCGGAAGACGCTGGTTCCACTACGGTGTCTCTTAGCTCCGCTCCCCGGTCGCGAGTGCAGGCAGAGCCGCGAGCTGCGGGCAGGGACAGCCCGGTGCGCCGGTGAGACGGAGCTCTGACGACGGGTTGCAAAAGCACAAAAAACGCTACAACTTTCTCGCAATGAAGTGCAGACGAGATACAATGTATCCATTTGGCGGGAGTTTCATTGTGGCATCATAGTAGAGGGAGTTATTTTGTCAAAACTTACGGGACTTTATTGTCTGAGGAGATGAAGCGGGTGAAGGCGGCGGAGGGGCCTCGGCTACAGCACCGCTCGGGTATAGATGCATGTAGCCTATGCACCCTTAAAATTAGCAATAGGAATCGATATAATATAGCTATTCTGATTCCTCTTAACGATTCTGATTCATTAACCGTTCAATGAATGATTCGTTTAGTACTTATAGGCGAAGAAATATTTTAAATGAATGCAATTCTTGTTCATATTCATTCTCCTCCGGTGATAATATCATTCAGCAAACGTAACAAAGCGCAAATACATGTTTACACGGATTTTTAGCTGGTGTATAAGTAAAATCTTATCCAATAATTGGTTCTAATTATATATTAGATACAAATTAATGTATATATTTTTATTTAGTCATTTATATAAAACGCCACTGAATCAAAACTTTTAAATTTCACACCTTGTCATATAAACAACTAATCTGTAAATACGCTAACCTTAAATACAACATAGCCTAACACACTGTCAGTTCTGGGCTAATTAGAAAGTAAAGTAAAGAAAGTAATAATGTACAGTTCAGTGAGTCGGATTCATTCAGCAAACGCTCTGAATCAAAAATGATTCACTAAAAGAATCGGTTCATAAGAGTCATTCGTTCGAAGCTCATACCACTGTGGTCGCAGTTGATTCAGTAAAAAGAATCTGGTTAGAAGAGTCGTTTGTTCAGGACTCGCACGAGATGTTTTTATTTAGTAAAACGAACCGGTTTACAAGAATCATTCGTTCGAGAATGGGATTACACCTGTCGTACTTTTTGTTTTGATTCACTAAAAAAGAACCGACTCATTGGGGTCTTTAGTTTGGGACTGGAACTTGTCTTTTGTAATGTAATGGTGTCAAAACAGCCCTTTTCCAGAAAGTGTCTTATTTAACGTTACAACAACATATAAAATGTATCAATTTTCAAATATACAAGTTAGGTTTGGTTATTGTATGTTCATAGTGAATAGTGAAGGGTTGAAATTTCTCATTCTCATTAGATGTCACTGAAACACCTGTTCTGACTTGCAAATATTTATAAGTTGATCAAAGCTGAATAAATACGCTTTCAATTGATGTATGGTTTGTTAGAATAGGATATTTGGCTGAGATACAACTTTTTGAAAATTTTGAATCTGGATGTGCAAACTGTCAAAATATTGAGATAACTGCCTTTGAAGTTCTTAGCAATGCATATTATTAATCAAATATAATATACCCGATATTATAATATATATTGCTACAAATATACCCGTACTACTCAAGACTTATGTGGTCCAGGGTCATGTATTTAATAGACCTGGGTTGTTTCTGAATGGCCAATAAAGTTAAATATCCCCCACAGATCCTCCTTGCCTAATGATGATGGTACTTTGGCTTTTTCCAAATCTCAAAGAAGTTTTAGGGAGGTTTATATTTTTGCCTGTGTAATTGCAATCCAATACTTGTAAACGTGGCAGAGCTCTAAGCACTATTATGACTGAATTGTGAAATCCCAGTTTGCAAATAAACACTGGCCTAAATATTGTATTAGTAGCCTTTCTAATAAATAACTAAAAAAAAAAACAGTGCAATCAAAAAAACTAACTGAATTTAGCTACGTTTTGTCTCTGCTGTCTGTGACCCAGCAATGACCCATATTTCAGTCGTGTGTCTACTCATTTGCCTTGGAGGTTGGGAAGCCCAACAATAAATTTTGTACCAGGCTCTGTAAATTTTTGTGACAGCGCTGCCTGTTATAGAGGAGACTGGGGAATGTGGTAACATCTGTTTGCTTTAATATCAGTAATGTTCAATCTTTTATATAATTTTCCCCCAAAATGTTTGCCAGTTAAAAAAACATGAACAGACTGTTAATGAAATTCACAGAATCTGCTGACGATGCATGTTCTGTTAGTTAACATTCATTAACCTGATTGCAATAAAATTTTAAACCATTACTGATGTGAAGGAAATTGTTATATGACTGATTTCATCCCTGTAGATAATTTCTATGTGGTTAAAGTGACTTACTACTCTCCTACTGCTGGTCTTGCCTATCATAAATGTTTTTGAAAAATTAAACATTAAACATCAGTTTAAATGTGATACGGTTAAGGTCAAAAGTTTACACACCTTGCAGAATCTGCAAAATGTTAATTATTTTACCAAAATAAAAGGGATCATAAAAAATGCATGTTATTTTTTTTATTCAGTACTGACCTGAACAAGATATTTCACATAAAGTATGTTTATATATAGTTCAAAAGAGAAAATAATAGTTGAATTTATAAAAATGGCCCCATTCAAAAGTTTACATACACTTAGTTCTTAATACTATGTTGTTACCTGAATGAGCCACATCTGTGTATTTGTATTTGTGTATGTGTATGTGTATGTGTATGTGTATGTGTATGTGTATGTGTTGTTTTTATGAGTCCCTTGTTTGTCCTGAAATAAATCTTTGGTTTCTCAGCATTTTTGTGTATTTGAAGCCTTTTCAACAATGACTGTATGATTTTGAGATCCACCTTTTCAGGCTGAGGACTACCGAGGGGCTCATATGCAACTATTACAGAAGGTTCAAATGCTCACAAGGTGCTTCAAAAGGAAACATGATGGAATTAAAAGGATTAAAAGGATTAAGAGCTGGGGGTGTAAACTTTTGAACAGAATGGGGATGTGTACATTTTTCTTATTTTGCCTATATATCATATTTTTTTTCCATTTAGTACTGCCCTTCAGAAGCTACAGTAGATACTTGCATGTTTCCCAAAAGACTAAATAATTAAAATTTACCCTGATCTTCAAATTCACTTAATGCATTGTGTTTCCTTCTGAAGCATCAGTGAGTTTGAACCTTCTGTAATAGTTGCATATGAGTCCCTCATTTGTCCTCAGTGTGATAAGATGGATCTTAAAATCATACAGCCATCATTGGAAAGGATTCAAATACACAAAAATGCTGAAAAACCAAAGAAATTGCGGGGCCTGATTCCTGAAGCACTTTTCTGAAGAGCAGCAGGCAGTTTAACTGTTCAGGACAAACAGTTAACAAGAATTTGATAAGAATCAAGTGTATGTAAACTTCTGAATCATTTTACTAAATTCAACTATTATTTTCTTTTGTGGACTATATATAAATGTATTGTAAATAAAAAAAGAACATGCATTTTGTATGATCCCTCTTATTTTGGTAAAATAATAAACATTTTGCAAGTGTGTGTAAACTTTTGACCTCAACTGTATTCTGACCACTCTGCTAAACACTGCTTATGTTGTCATGTTATGTTTTAGAATTACATGTTACTTATTTGTTGCTAAAATTAAGGATTCTCTTTTTCCATTTTAGAATGTAAACAAGATCACCGGTGGAGCTTCCCCATGCACCTACATCCCTTCCATTCCGACCTTTTAGAATGTTCCTGAAGACAGTTCCTCCGGTGGTGGCTATTCACTCGGAATGGAGGTCCAATAAGAGCTGCAGCCTGCCTCTCTTTTTCAATGACAGTGCCTCAGACAGCGATCTTGCCTCTGTTAGCGGCACCCCCATCCCACAGAAGATCCAGATGATTATAGAGAGCCTCCACAGCACCCAGTCTTCGGACATGAGCGATAACATGCAGACCGAAAAGGCTGCTCATTCCAGCCACGAAGCTGGCTACAAGGGTCAATTGCGACTCATGGACACATCTGTGAGATCCCGGCGAATGGGGGCGGACACTAAGCTACAGACCGCCAGGTCTGATACTGGTGACGATTCAGACAGTGATGATTCTGTGGACAGAGGCATTGAGGAGGCCATTCAGGAGTACTTGAAAGAAAAGGTGGACCACAAGCGCAAAGGGGATCCAATGACAAGTTCGCCACCAGCGCCCAAGCTTCAGCGGAGGGAACCAACTGTCCCAGATGCTGCTAAACATCTCTCACATTCCAGTAGTGGTAAGGTGCTATCTGCTAGCAATCATATACAGAGAGCCTTGAGTGGGATGCAACCCTTGAAAAAGAAAGTCAAGAAGAAAAAGCTAAGCAAAGAAAATCCCTTTAAGAAAGCAGACACAAGTAAAGTTCCGCCTGTAAAAAGTCTTCCTCCACCTAGAGCTAAGAAAGGATCTTCTTCGTCTTCAGAAATGGACAGATCTCCACCTCGCCTCGTCATTAAAGAGGAAGAGGAATGGCTTGATTCAAGCAGCGACGATGGAATTGAAGAAGAGATTCAGAAATTCCAGCAAGAGAAAAAAGAAAAACAGGAAGGTGAAAAAGACACCCTGATATCTTCACAACAAAGGGAGGACTCAGATTCGAGCAGTGATGAAGGTATAGAGGAAGCCATCCGTCTCTTCCAGGAAGAAAAACACAAGCAGAAGAAAAAGACAAGTCCTCTCAAACCTGCCCAACTTGTGCCTGTGCAACGTAGCAAACCAGCCATTGCTTCTCCTGAATGCATGAGCACTCAGCCACTCAAAACACTGTCCAAGAAGAGCAAGAAGAAGTTACCAACCAAGAAGTCTAATCTCCCTACACCACTGGGTGTAAGCCACTTTTTAAACAAGTGCACATCCCAGGGCTCTAAAGTCAAAGGGTGTACACCACCCCCTTCAAACCCAAAACCAACCCACACCGAACATCAAATCCATTCCAGCTTAAAGGTCAACACTGCTGAGCTGATGTGTGCTGAAGCCATTCTAGACATCTCCAAAACAGTCATGCCTGAAGTGTTTGAGTCCAGCTTGAGCATTGCTAACAGGAATTTGCTCCAGACACCAACGTTCCCAACTGTTGCAACATCTGTGGATAAAAGTGATGAAAGCTCAGTCGACAGTGAGGACGGAATTGAACAAGAGATTAGGAAATTTTTGGAGCATAAAGCAAAATTGAACAAAGAGCTTCCGACAACAGCAGGTGCACCTCTGCCAGCTTCAGGAGATCCCACAGCGAGCAAAGAGCCAAAGAAGAAGATGAAGGAAACCCAGATAAACAAAGCCGTCAGGCTATCCCTGTCAAAAAAACGCAAATTCAAAGAAGAACAAAGCAAACTTTCCAGAGATGGTGACTTGGCTTTGAATGTTAAAGAGGAGCCTCCAGGGACACCTCTGATTCATAGTGACTCAACAATTCCCACTGTGACATTGCATTCAAGTAGTCCAACCACCTTGAAAAACCGAAAGCAGAACTCTCCACTTCATAAGGGTACAGATAGTAGTTTACCCAAAGACAAGGGTTCCTCTTACAGTATGTCCAGCCCAAAGAATGCGATTGGTTCTGAGAGAAACGACAGCAGTGACAAAAGCAGCTCTTTGGACAGTGATGAGGATCTAGATGCCGCAATTAAAGACTTGCTTAAAACAAAGAAAAAGGTCAAAAAGAAAGTGAGGGACCTGAAGGCAAGAAAAAGCACCAGACCTTCCGATGCTTCACCTTTGGATGCTGTGAAAAAACAGAAGCCTTTTACAGACCAGAAGAGCATCCTACCTTCCAAG
Organism: Garra rufa; assembly: GCF_049309525.1. Classification (NCBI taxonomy): domain Eukaryota; kingdom Metazoa; phylum Chordata; class Actinopteri; order Cypriniformes; family Cyprinidae; genus Garra; species Garra rufa. Next base: position 3,318,383 of record NC_133365.1, on the reverse strand, counting down.
CTTGCAAGCAAGTCTGACATCTTGAAAGGTGGCAAAGAAACACTGAATGTTCAGACTAAAAACAACAAGGGTCGTAAAAGCAAAGCGGTTAAAGGCAAACCAGAAGACCAGAACATCAAACAATCTAGGAGTCCTGCACAAGCCGACAAGGTGACTGGGAATGGTGGGGTTCCCAAGCCCCAAGATGTGGATGTACTTACTTCCAGTCTGCATCCAGAAGACGACAGTTCGGTAGACAGCGATGATAGCATTGAGCAAGAGATCAGGAGATTTCTTGCTGAAAGAGCCAAGGAATCTACACCTCTCGCCGCAAACATCAAACAGGAGGAAGAGTCTGTAGACTCCCTGACCTCACCTGCGGAGTGTGATGTTAAACCAGAACTTCAAAAGATTCACATCGAAACTCCAGTTTCTGCTTCAGCATCAACCTCTGGAAGATTCTTCAAAACAGAAACACAAGCAGAATCTGTAGGCACACCTGCGGAACTCAACAAAGAACCAGTCTTGACACCTGGTAGCTCTTGCATTATGGGTTTTAGGAGGACCGAAAGTCAAAAATTTGAGATCTCGACTCCAAGAGATCCAAAAAACGGCAGCTCCCAGATAGGAAAGGATTCTCCGACAAGTCATGCCATCAAACCCAACCCCTTCACTACGCCCTCTATGAGCTCAGATTCGCCCCAGTCATCGGGTCATCAACACCAGAACCTATTTCTGATGAGACCCATTAACAGCAGCATGACTGACGTCAAAGAACTGTCCTCGGCAGATGGTAATGACCTTTCCGTTAGCCGCCAGAGTAGACCGGCCACTAGGATACCTTTGAAGGATGTCATTAGTTCTCTTTGTCCCTCGCCTATCACGAAACCTCAGATTAGTTCCCCTGTTGTCGCCTCTAGTGACCTCACCACCTCGGCGCCCCTTGGCGGGAGGACAGAGGGACTTTACTCGCATAATCGCCTGAAAAGGGACCGAAACCTCTCAGATAGACCACACTTATCCACCATGCACCTGTGCCAGCCCTACAAGGTCAGCAGTGTAATCCAGTTACAACGGGACCAGACTGCTTTCCCAACGCCTTTAGCTAAGACAAACCACCTGCAGGTTAGCCAGACTGAGGCGACTGAGTCCGCTGCAAGTTTAGGAGAAAGACAAAGGGAGGGAGGAAGTGTTAGCAAGGAAGAGAAAGAGCAGGAAGATGAGGAAGAGAAATGTGTCGATGAGACAGATGTAGAGTCAGATGAGGAAAGGAAAGATCAGAAGACAAAAGACAGAAGGAAGCAGCCTCAAAATCAGTGAGTACCTACCTGTTCTCTCCAAAACACACACACATATTAGTTGAGGGAACATGGTTGCCAAAACCAAGTACTTATCTATCCCATTGTTTCATCTGAGATATGAAAGACTTCATCAAATTGTTGTTGATTAGAAAGATTATTGAGTGGTTTGGTCATCAGTTTGGGTGGATCCATGAATCCAAATCTGCGATTTTGCAAGATTCCCAACCATACAGCCGAAATTTTTCTTCGGCTTTAAGCATTAGTTGTTTTATTTTAGCATTAGCCTGACGGACTGCAGCGTCTCATCCTGCATTTCAATGTTTCTGTCTTTTTGTACTGTATGATTTAGGTTCCAAGGGACGTCACATAGGACTTTTTGAGTGTACCACATCCTTTTTTTGTATGTTTGTACATTTATAAATATATTTAAAAGCAGACGTGATGTCATGAAGAGAGATTAAACTTTTTTTTATTGTTTTCGTGTTGTATTTTCTCTGCAGCAGCTGCAGCATATCTGAATGAATCCTGCTTTGCAAATGTTGCTTTTTGAGAAATTCTTATTTGAGACTGCGATTAAAAACCGAAGGTTTATGAAAAGATGACAATATCATTGGTGAGTTTACATGTTAAATAGTTGTTTATATATTTACCCTTTTTTTTTCCTGCAAAAAATTCTACAACCATGCAAATTGCGTCTTAAAGCGTATGAAGGATTGCAGAATGTAAAGACCAAGACAATGAAAACGAAATTGCATTTTCATTCGTTACTCATTCACATTGATTCAACATCATTTAGACCCTTGACCTTTGAGAAGACAGTCTGAGTCACCATAAAAATAATACTTGAGGTTTCTAAATGAGGAAAATGTCCTCAGTGCAACAGTGAATGACTAAGATGGGCCTCATTTGCCAAACACAAGCAGAGTGAATTTCCATCAAATTGTACTATTCAAAGCAAGAATAGTTTTATGAACGATTTACTGAGAAATTTGTTCTGCTTGTTTTATAAATGAGACCGTTGTGTTTACATATGTACATAGAATGTGTATGAAAAACAGCCATTTACTTGGCACTAAAATTTTACAGAAAAACACCAGTAGCAGTTATCATATCCTATATGCTTTCTTTAATCTTTAAATCACTAACGCCCTCAACAAGCATTTTTTTCCCCACAATGTTTCTTTTTTAACATTGTTTTACTTATTTGTGTCATAACCAGGTTATTTTTGTACAACTGGATAACATTCAAAGATTTATATCAGACTGCAAATGTCTCAAAATTCAGTCTTCTTACTATTTTTGCACATATTTGCATACTTATTAGATCGCATTTGTCAAGTCACACCCCTCCTGCACCTGTTTCTTAGTTCCTGTTTCTGTTGCTTATTATATGTAGGTGTTTCCTATGTGAAAAGAATGTTATTTATTTTTGTTTATAGAAGAGAAGAAAGTAAAAGACTCATGCTGACTATGCTGGGCATTGCCAGTTTTCATAAATATTTTGCAAAAAAGAAAAAAATGATTTTTTGGTCCCCTGCTCTGCACAGAGAAACGAAACTCAAACTGTATCTCTGAAGATGTATAATAAAAATTGACTTTGAGACACAAGGCTTTATGGTTATTACTGTGTGTGTGCGTGCGCGTGTAAACATGCATGAACGTGTGAATTCCTCTCAGTATCTTACACAGCTTCCTCTGTGTTGTCTCTTAATATAAATAAGCTTCCTTTCTCACAGATGTTTAAATTGAAGCCGATGCCAGTCTGTGTTTCCGTGCATTGCACATAACTGGCTGACGAATATTCAAAATATTTTATTATTTATAGTTCTGTCCTTCTGTTTTCAAACTCTCTTCACAAGGAATGACCTGTCGATTTTTCATCACAAAAGAAGATTAGAGGATTTACTCTGTAATGTAATGCATTAATTATTTTATCATATAAATGTTGTATCCACTATGTTAGTGACTATATAAACTGTGTTGATGCATGCTATATCTTGCATGTTTCTACTGTTTATTTTTATGTTTTGGTTTTACTTAAAAGGGTAGTTCACTTTCAGAACAAAAACTTACAGATAATGTACTCACCCCCTTGTCATTCAAGATGTTCATGCCCGTCTTTCTTCAGTCCTAAGGAAATTGTTTTTTGAGGAAAACATTTCAGGATTTCTCTTTCTATGGTGCCCCCGAGTTTGAACTTCCAAAATGCAGCTTCAAAGGGCTCTAAACGATCACAGCAGAGGAAAAAAGGGTCTTAAAAAAGCAAAATGATGTTTTTTTTTTTACAATTTATATACTTTTTAACCTCAAATGCTTGTCTTGTCTAGCTCTGTGTGCACTCTGTGTAGAGATTAAAAAGTATATAAATTGTAAATGTTTTTAGAAAATCGATCGTTTTGCTAGATAAGACCTTCTTCCTCAGCTGGGATCATTTAGAGCCCTTTAAAGCTGCATTTAAACTGCATTTAGGAAGTTCAAATTTGGGGGCACCATAGAAGTTCATTATATGGAGAGAAATCCTGAAATGTTTTCCTCAAAAAACATAATTTCTTTACGACTGAATTTGTTGCTTTTCTAAAGCTAAATTCCCAGTGAACACATTCTAATAAAACACAATACACATTGTTTTAGATGTGTCTGCCAAATGCGTAAAAATGTATTTTAAAAAAAGAACATGTTTTGTGTTTATAATATCAGCAATCACTTTGGTTATTTGGCTCACAGATGCAAAGACTGACAGTGTGTATGAATGTGTAAATCTGTTTCTTTTGTTTGCTACAGGTCTTTGTCCACCTCTATAGATCCAGGGTTGTTGTTGAGTCCATATATCGCTCTGGACACAGAGGAGAGGAGACTGAAATTCCAAACCAGACGCCGCCTTATTCAAAAGCAGCTAGAGGTACATGAAAAGAGTGTATTAAAAATTCATGCATTTACTTGCACACACACTGATTTGATACACCTAATTCATGTAATGGAATAAATACCCTACCTGATGGTTTAGTTTTTGATTGTGCTTGATGTAGGGAAGCAAAAAAGTCCAACGAAGACTGCAGTTTGTGGTCAGTTTTACCAGGTAAATACACTTACTCTTCTCACTTTATTCACACTTACTTGAGGCTTAGCTTATAGATGTTCATATAAACTTATTTAGATGCTTTCTGGTTGATAAGCGTTGGTGGATATAATAATGCTAATAATGTTTTGTTCTATTGCAGATAATAGAAGCCACTGGAAAATATAATGAAAACGAGGTTCTCACGTTCAGGAGAATATGAATATATAAATATGAAGTATATTTTAGAATATTTGTTCTCGTTTTATGTTTGGTTTCACTTGTCTCTCTGTTCCAAACGCTAATTTTATCCAGCGTTCTTTATTTATGTTATTTAAAGTATTCGTTGTACTCAAACTGACACCGGTTTCTTCAATAAAGTTTTGATTCGTTTCAATCACTGGGGCCGTTGTGGTACTTGTAGTTCGTGCGGTCTTCAATGCAACGGTTTTAATTCAGCGTATGAACAACATTACCCACAATCCTCTGCAGTCTTACACTCAGTGGGCGGAGCTCGAACGGAAACATGGCAGCGGGCGTCTTAACTGGAGGTGAAATAAAACGTGTTTTTATTTAATGTTAATGTACAAAGTATATTTTATGATGTAAAATGTATAATAGTGAAAATGAATACGATTATAATATATAGTCCTGCTTGTGATTTGCAATTATATAATACATAACGTGACCATCGAGATTTTGTAATGACTTTCTAAATAAACATGTATGTATGTTTTGTTTAATAAATACATTGAATATGATTGATTTCAGTAAGGCAGGTTCTCCGGGGCCCTCGGTTGGCCTCTGCTGTGTTCTCATGTCATGGACAGACATTCAGTTCCACAGCAGCTGCAGTCAAATCACCGCCAGCACCGACAGACAACGGTAAGAATGATATTGATATATAATGATGAAGTGATTATGACACATGCATACAGAATATGCATGTGTCCCAGGACACAGGGAAGTGCAAGGGGTCGTTGAAATGTATAGAGAAAAAGCAAAAAAATATTTTTTAAACATGTTTAAAATGTTAAAATAGACTAATAGTACATAAAACAATTAATTTAAAAATGTAAAAATAAATAAAATGATATTATGTAATCTGTAATTTAATCTAAACTCAATATTATTACACCTATAATAATTTTTAAAAACATAAAGCATCATTTTTAATTTTTAGGATGTGGGTCTCTTGCATGTGGATGATCATTGTCATAATTTATTATTGCCTGATATATGCGCTATTTTCCGTAAAGCAGTAAACATGTTATGAAAAAAGCTCTATAAAAAAAACTTGATTCTTATGAAGAGATTGTAACATAATATTTATTCATAGCTCATAATTTGTTTTTATATGTTTGTTACATGTTCAGCTGCCACAGAGAAGATCCTGAACTTCCCACTCACTCAACCGGACTATTTCCACTTGTCTGAGCTCTTCACTATAAAGGACCTGTTTGAAGCCCGTGTCCATCTTGGACACAAAAAAGGCTGCCGGCATAGGTGAGTCATTGACATTAAATGCATAGCTCACTGAGGCTGCATTCATTTGATCAAAAATACAGCAAAAACAGTAAAATTGTGAAATATTATTTTAATATGAAATAACTATTTTCAGTGTGAATATATTTTAAAATGTAGTTTATTCATGTGATGTCAAAGCTGAATTTTCTTTAGTCCAGTCTTCAGTGTCACATGATCCTTCAGAAATCATTCTAATATGCTTTTAAATATATATTCCAAAGTCAAATGTTTTTGAAAAGTAAGATTTTTCATGTTCTTTTAAAGAAGTCTTTTCTGTTCACCAAGCCTTCATTTTGCCCTCAACTGTAAAATTGTGAAATATTTTTACTAGTAAAATAACAGTTTTCTATTTGAATATATTTTAAAATGTAATTTATTCCTTTGATTTCAAAGCTGAATTTTTAGCATCATTACTCCAGTCACATGAATCTTCAGAAATCATTCTAATATTCTGACTTGCTACTCAAAAAACGTTTCTTATTATTTTTATGATGTTGAAAACAGCTAAGTAGAATTTTTTTCAGGTTTCTTTGATGATTAGAAAGTTCAGAAGAGCAGCATTTATCTGATATAGAAATCTTTTGTAACATTATAAATGTCTTTATCATCACTTTTGATCAATTTAAAGCATCCTTGCTAAATAAGTATTACTTTCTGTAATTTCTTTCTCAAAAACAAAAATTATACTGACTCCAAGCTTTTGAATAGTATAGTGTGTAATGTTACAAAAGCTTTTTATTTCAAATAAATGCTCATCTTTGGATTCCATCAAAGAATCCTGGAAAAAAAATAACTCAACTGTTTTAAATATTAATAATATTAATATATAATAAGCAGCAAATCAGTATATTAGAATGATTTCTGAAGGATCATGTGACACTGAAGACTGGAGTAATGATGCTGAAAATTCAGCTTTGATCACAGGAATAAATTGCATTTTTAAAAATATTCGAATAAAAAACAGTTATTTTAAATAGTAAAAATATTTCACAATATTACTGATTTTGCTGTATTTTGAATCAAATAAATGCAGGCTTGGTGAGCAGAAGAGACATCTTTAAAAACATTAAAAATCTTACAGTTCACAAACTTTTGACTGGTAGTGTATATTCAAAAATTCAGTTTTTCTGAAAGCTATTGTGTGTTTCTCTATCTAGGCTGATGGAACCGTACCTGTTTGGTTCTCGTCTGGACACAGACATCATTGATCTGGAGAAGACTGTAGAACACCTCCAGCAGGCGCTGAACTTCGCAGCTCACGTGGCGTACCGCCGCGGCATCATCCTGTTCGTCAGCCGCAGGCGGCAGTTCGGTCAGCTGATAGAGACGACAGCACGAGAGTGCGGCGAATACGCTCACACACGCTACTGGAAGGGAGGCTTGCTCACAAACGCCCCCATCCAGTACAGCCCCGGCGTCCGGTTGCCGGACCTCATTGTTTTCTTCTCCACGCTCAATAACGTTTTCCAGCAGCACGTCGGCGTCCGGGATGCGGCCAAAATGAATATTCCCACAATCGGGATTGTGGACTCTAACTGTAACCCTAGTCTCATCACCTACCCAGTGCCCGGCAACGACGACACCCCTGTTGCCATGGAGATGTACTGCCGGCTGTTTAAAATGACCATTAACAGAGCAAAGGACAAGAGGAGACAGGTGGAGCTTCTCAAGGGTATTTCAGCCTCAGAATGAGGCAGGTCAACGAGCCTCAACATCTCTACTCAAGTTTGTGTTTATGTATGTTGGCCTCACATAAAAAGTTCAGTGGAAATATAAGTGCAAAAAGTAACTGCAGTTAAAATTCAGACATATTAATGTGTTATTTTGATTAAAGTTCAGTACATAAAAAGTTAGAACTAGAACTATGGATTCCTGTTTCTGCCATGGAATAAAAAGGTAATTGCAACTTTCTCACAGTTCTGACTTTTTTCTCATTTTTTTTTCTCTCAGAACTGCAAGATGAAAATTCAGAAATTTAAAGAAAAATAAGTTTATATTCAACAATATAAATGTTTTTCTCAAATTTCTAAGTTTCCATCTCACAATGCAGGTTTTTCCCTTAATTATTATATTTAATTAAAAAGGTAAATGCTATTTAATTAAAAAGGTATTTTTCATCTCACAATTCAGACTGTTCTTCTCAGAATTAATTGATTTATTTTAAATTTTAAAGTAGTCAGTATTGCGAGATATGCACAACTGTAAGAGTCAAAATTGTGAGGGAAAAAAAGTCAAAAAGAAATTACCTTTTTTTATTTTCTGGTGGCAACAGGCTTCCATACAGAACTAAAGATGGTCCCACATAATTAAAAAATGTGAAATCCAATGACTTCAAACTAAATATTTATTGTTTTTCTTAATACATTTCCACTGATTACCTGTTATGTGAACCCAAAAAGTTAAAATGCACGACGTTCTGACGTGTAATCCAACCTTTATCATAACTGATATGTTTGAAATTTTCATATATACAATTATATAACGTATACAGTACACGTATTTTCTTTAATAATACTGTATACGATCATGTGTAATACCTCTTGTTCTTATGGCATTGATTTAATAAAGCATAAAAAACGTTGCTGTGCAGTGCAAACGACCTTAAATATGCACGTTAACTCTTAAAAATCTGAGTTGTCTTATTTTAGTACTGTGGGTGTTATTTTAATTCTTGGATTGGATACACCTTGAGTTGACGCAGCGCGCGTTACAGTAGCGTGCTCGTGTCAGTAGGGGGCGTGAGCGCGCAACGTTGACACTCGTTGCTGTCAATCACAGTGGAAAGATCTGGAACCACAGACGGAACTAAACCCGCTGTAGTTGTGAGGGGTTTGATTTACACACAAAAAAAGAAGAAATAAATATATAAGTATGCTTTTATTCTACTACAGGCCCTGAATGAAGAACCTTTTCTTTCTGTTTGGAAACCACCATCAGGTAAGGGTTTAGTTTGTCAGGAATATTTTAAAGGTCTCTGCTGAAGGACTAATTATGTTACACCTTAAAATATGTTGAATGATAAGTTAGTACTTTTTGCAGAAGTAAATCTTAAAGACATTTCAAGGTGATAAGAGAGGTAAAAAAAATGAATATTAGGTTAATAGTATATTATCTGTACAAAAACATTTAAAACAGTACATTTAACATACTTTTTTAGTGACAAACTAACTATTACTGAAAGTTCAAATGCTCACTGATGCATCAGAAGGAAACACAATGCATTATGAGCTGGGGGGTGAAAACTTTTTGAATTTGAATATCAGGGTAAATTCAACTTATTTTGTCCTCTGGGTATCTTATGTAACTTCTGAAGGCCAGTACTAAATGAAAAAAAACTAACAAAAAAAAACATGATATTTAGGCAAAATAAGAAAAATGTACACATCTTCAATCTGTTCAAAAGTTTTCACACTCGGATCTTAATGCATTATTTTTCCTTCTGGAGCATCAGTGAGAGTTTGAATCTTCTGTAATAGTTGCATATGAGTCCCTCAGTTGTCCTCAGTGTGAAAAGATGGATCTCAAAATCATACAGTCATTGTCGGAAAGGGTTCAAATACACAAAAATGCTGAAAAAACAACATCACTGCAAAAAATGCTTTTCTTACTTAGATTTTTTGTCTTGTTTCCAGCCAAAATATCAAAAAAATCTTGAATCAGGAGGGATTTTCTAGACAAGTAAAAATTATTATCTTGTTTTTAGTAAAAACAAGTCAAAATTAAGTGAGTTTTTGCTTAAAACAAGCAAAATAATCTGCCAATGGGGTAAGAAAAAAAATCTTATTTCAAGCAGACAACTAGATTATTTTTCTTACCCCATTGGCAGATTATTTTGCTTGTTTTAAGCAAAAACTCACCTAATTTTGACTTGTTTTTACTAAAAACAAGACACAAATTTTTACTTGTCTAGAAAATCCTTCCTGTTTCAAGAATTTTTAGACATTTTGGCTGGAAACAAGACAAAAAATCTAAGTAAGAAAAGCATTTTTTGCAGTGTATTGTATGTTCGCTCTCATTTTGGTCAAATAATTAGCATTTTGCAAATTTAAAAAAGTATACTAAAACTATTCTACTTAATCTATCAATTAATATAATAAAACTGCTTTATAAATATATACAAATCAGAAAAATATGTTTTTGATGAAGTCTAGCATGATGTGTCACTTGAGCTACCCACCATGTGTGCAGTCTTGTGTAGTGAGGTGTGTAGTTTGTGTGTTCTTTGGGTTTTTGCCCCATGAGACGTAACTCTGGCAGTGATGCCAGTGTTGTGCTAAAAGTGGGCAGAAAGAAACTGGCTTGCGATCGACCCTGCCGTCCTGTATGGTGGACCGGGGGCTTGGAACGAGGCCGGATATCCCAACCCAGACCTCTGAGTGTGTTAGTTCCCATGTTACTCTATGAATCCCTTTCGATGTACTCCCTTATTCCACATTAATGTTTCTTTGTATTTGAGTATTGTAGATTCCAACATGTTTTTTTTTTTTTTTTTGCAACTATGTGACTCATTAACCCAAAACAGACACAAGGGATGGATAAAATAGAGCTGCACTTCATGTGAATTGAACAGAGGTCAAAGATCGACTCTGCAGCAAGCTGCAGTAGTAAGTTTCGTTTAAACATTCACACACAAGAGCTTTAGTTGCTCCTCGAGGCGTTGCAGCACAGCTGAATGTGCTGTGTCTGTGTCATGAGGAAGCAAAGAGCAGAATGGCGCTAGAAACTACACTTTGTACCTATAATTCCACAGTGCAAAGTATTAATGACAGCCCCTACAAACCAGCATGAGACCCTGTTTCAAGCAGGGATGTGAATGCTGTGAGATTGGCTCTTAGCCTTATCTTTAAGACCTAACAAAAAGAGAAAGTTTAAATACACTACCAGTCGAAAGTTTTTGAACAGTAAGATTTTTTGTTTTTAAATAAGTCTCTACTGCTCACCAAACCTGCATTTATTTGGTTAAAAATACAGCAAAAGCAGTAATATTGTGAAATATTTTTACTATTTAAAATAACTGCTTTCTATTTAAATATATTTTAAAATGTAATTCATTTCTGTGATCAAAGCTTAATTTTCAGCATCATTACTCCAGTCTTCAGTGTCACATGATCCTTCAGAAATCATTCAAATATTTTGATTTGCTGCGATTCTTAATATTATTCAATTTGAAAACTGTATGATCAAATTTAAAACCGTTGAAGGGAGAAATTTTAGAAATGAATACTTCTATTTAGCAACGATGCTTTAAATTGATCATATGTGATGACTAAAACATTTATTATGTTACAAAATATTTCTGTTTCAGATAAATGCTGTTCTTTTGAACTTTCTATTCATCAAAGAAACGTTGAAAAATTCTACTCAGCTGTTTTGAATTAGAATGATTTCTGAAGGATCATGTGACTGGAGTAATGATGCAAAAAATTTAGCTTTAAATCACAGGAATAAATTACATTTTGAAATATATTCAAACAGAAAACAATTATTTTAAAGTTATTGCTATACTTTGGATAAAACAAATGTAGGCTTGGTGCGCAGAAGAGACTTCTTTAGAAGACATAAAAAATTGTACTGTTCAAAAACTTTTGACTGATAGTGTAGACCAATCTTTCCTGTTTCCATACAACTTTTTACACACTATTTATGAGCTATTTATTTTAATAGTAATATTTTAAGACAAACACTTACTGGACTAAAGCAGCTTAGGTTTACGTGATTATCCATACATCAGTTTTTAGAAAAATCATGTTACTGACATTTCTTTGCAGTTAATGTAAGTAGTCTGTTATACTGTTATAAAGAACTAATTCATTTTCAAGCAATAAGAATTTCAGAATTACTTTTTGGCCGTATATATATTAGCAACAGCACCAAATTGCATAATTTTACTTAGTTTGGGTCTGATTAAAATAGTATGAACTCTATATTCTCACTAGATGACACTATATGTGTCATAAAAGCCTGGTGTATCAAATATGATCCTCAAAAAATGCACAAATGCAAACTTTTTAAAGTATTTAATGTAGATGTTGTAGATACAAAGATATAAAGACTACTAAATATTTAATTCATCAGGGTTAAATGGTGTCAAAAATAAATGTTCCCTCAAATTAGTGCAGAAAATGCAACAAAAAAGTGATCTCTTCTGCCGATGAAACCTGTGTGTTTAGCATTTTGTGAGTATTTTTATGTTCTCAAAAACGGAGCATCGCTTTAATCTTCATTTTGCTTTAATAATTTCAGAAATGTGACAAACCATATGGAGCAAGTGTTGAACTCCACCTGCTTTTTGGGCCAAGATGGAGTACATCTGAACAAGATCATCTAATCATCACCCACATTAATGCATGACACTTTATTCTTTATTTTTTTAACAAGACACAAAACTGTACAATTGTTTTACTCAAATCAATAATCCATTTAATAATCTATATTTTGAAGGACAGGTCAACTAGTCAGTTACACAAAATAAACTCTCTGTAAATTTTGATTATCTGTTAAGAAGAGACTTCTTTTTTGTTGTTTTAATTTATAAAATAAGCTATGCTATAATATTGTGTTTAATTATAGCATATTTTATGAAACGTGATGAATTTGTTTATTAGTACCATTAATAAATAAATAAATTATAGCTTGTTTGAGGTTTGTCCAGCATGTGAATTTACATGTTTTGGTCTTGTAAGTAATGTGTCCTTTTAAAGGTGAGGTGGTTTTGGGAGGCCTCCCTGGACTAATATATGCTGATTCCTTGTTTCTTTCTAAAGGTCGGGTAAAAGGATACCCGCTGTTGTGTTTGTCCTTCGAACAAGTGCTGTACTTTGTGTACCTGTGCTTAACAAAAACCAAAAAAAGACACATACGCACAATTTAGGTTTCAAACATTTACTCTTCAATGAATAATAGCTGAACAAATTGATGGAGGTAAAATAAATTAGCATTTTGTGCTGCTCTCCTTAACGAAGCGCAAAATAAAATGATAAACATGACTTAATTGTACATAAAACCACTTCATTCATAATGTGAAATTGTACTAAAGCCTAATGCACGCTAGAAGACAGAAAATCAACTTGAAAATCACATACGTGTATGTGAATCTGTGCAAGAACTACATTTCAAGATCATTCTTACAAATGATCTTGAAAGTGAAAAGAGGAAACAGAAGGTTTGTAAATGTGCACTTCGTACTTCTGGTTGGTTATTTGAGGAATGTGCCTGATGTTTAGTATTAATGAAATGCAATTTGCGATTTGATTTTTTATGCTAGTGTAAGAGCTGTTTAGAAATCCTACTGTGAGTCAAGGAGATGTGTTTATAGTATGCACACACACTTTCAGGTTTATATCCCTGCACATAATCACTAGACTGTGATTCCTCAAACGGAGTACTTTCTGTTTAACGTGACACCATAATTCCATTTCATCTAGGCTTAATGTTAATAGTAAGCTTTTTCTAAACACATTCAGACATAAACACACAAACCCTGAGAAACACAGTAAGTAATCTCACAAATCCCATCACGAATGCTCTAGACCGCTGAAAAAAAGAAAAGAAAAAAGTATCCTTCCAAGCACACACACACACAAACACAACAAACACTCATTGCCATTTCATGAATTCAGTGTTGACGACATTTCCTGACTTCAAAGGAAGGGTGCTTTCAAACATTGCTAATGATCCCTCTTCTTCCGTGCTGAAAGTTAAAACAGGCGTGGCTGTAGTTTATCCTTCAAGAAGCAACTCAAAGGAGAGTCCGAGGAACAATCCTGCTGTTGCAACCAAAAGTTGCACGTCTTGCTTGAGAGTGTTGTGGGTGTAGACCAAGACCTTCCACTTGGAAACTCTTTTCTTGGGTTACTTTTTGAAATTGACCCCTATTATACTTGTGTTTGCAGCCCAGATCCTCAACCAAAGGTTCACCAACAAGGACTCATTCTGTAAGGGGGTTGCATGGTCAAATAAATGTCCTCTAGTTGTTCCTAGTTGGACATTCTAACTTCACCTTGGACCTTTCAGCCAAAGAAAAGAGATTCTTCTGAAAGTGTTTCTATAGGGTTAAAGGGTCTTCAGGGGAGTCGCTCAAGTAAAATAGACTGTGTGGATGTAGAGTGGGGGTCTCCAAACTGGGTCCTGGATGGCCGGTGTCCTGCAGAGATTAGCTCCAAGTTCAAACTCTGAGGGACACCGTCCCTCCAGGACCGAGTTTAAAGACCCCTAATGTAGAGCAAAGACCATCCTCTCTGAAACTCACAATACACAATACTTTCCTTGGGTTACTTCTTGGAATTGACCCCTAAAATCCTTGTGCTTGCAGTCCAGATCCTTAACCAAAGTTTACCAAGAAGGACTAATTTATGGAAGGGGTTGCACGGTCAAATAAGTTGTTCCTAACTGGACATTCTAACTTCACCTTGGATCTTTCAGGCAAAGGAAAGAGATTCATCTGAAGGTGTTTCTATAGGGTTAAAGCAGGGGTGCCTAAACTTGGTCCGGGAGGGCCGATGTCCTGTACAGTTTAGCTCCAACTTGCCTTAACACACCTGCCGGGAGGTTTCTAGTATTCCTAGTAAAAGCTTGATTAGCTGGTTGAGGTGTGTTTAATTAAGGTTGGAACTAAACTCTGCAGGACAGCAGCCCACCAGGACCATGTTTGGGCACCCTTGGGATAAAGGGTCTTCAGGGGAGTCGCTCAAGTGAAATAGAAGGTAAAGATGTAGAGCAGGGGTCTCCAAACTTGGTCCTGGAGGGCCAGTGTCCTGCGGAGTTTGCACGGTCAAATAAATATCCTCTAGTTGTTCCTAATTGGGCATTATACCTTTACCATGGACCTTACAGCCAAAGGAAAGAGATTCTTATGAAGCTGTATCAATAGTGCTATAGGGTTTTTAAAGGGAGTCGCTCATCTAAAATAGAGGGTGTGGATGTAGAGCAGGGGGTCTCCAAACTTGGTCCTGGAGGGCCAGTGTCCTGCAGAGTTTAGCTACAACCCTAAATAAACACACCTCACACATCCCCACTGAAGCTCTCCCTTCCTTGGGTTATTTCTTGGAACTGACCCTACTATCCTTGTGCTTGCAGCCCATATCCTTAACCAAAAGTTCAGCAAGAAGGACTCATTTGGGAAGGGGCTGCCCCGTAAAGTAAATGTCCTCTAGTTTATTTTGTTCCTAACTGGACATTCTAACTTCACCTCAAAAGCTTTCAGCCAAAGGAAAAAGATTCTTCTGAAGGTGTTTCTATAGGGTTAAAGGGTCTTCAGGGGATTCACTCAAGTAAAATAGACGATGTGGATGTAGAGCAGGGGTCTCCAAACTCAGTTCTGGAGGGCTGATGTCCTGCAGAGTTCAGCTACAACCCCATATAAACACACTTAAACCAGCTAAACAAGGTCTTACTAGGCATGCAAGAATCTTTCAGGCAGGTGTGTTGAGGCAAGTTGGAGCAGGACACCAGCCCCCAAGGAGCGAGTTTGGAGACCCCTGATGTAAAGCAAGACCATCCTCTCAAAACTCCTATTTCCTTGGTTGCATCTCGGAACTGACCCTCCTATCCTTGTGCTTGCACCCCAGATCATTACCCACAAGTCCACCAAGCAGGACTCACATTATTTGGGAAGGGGATAAAAATGTCCTCCAGATGGTTTTCTCTGATGAACAACTTGGATATTTTGGCAAGAGGAAAAAGGGACTGTTCCGAAGGTTTTTCTGTTAGGGTTAAAGGGTCTTTATTTGAGTCACTAAAGTAAAAGAGACAGGGGATGCAGAGCAAGACCATCCTTTTGGAAACTCCTTAGGTTTCTTTTACTTGGAAATGGCTCTACTATCCTTGTGCTTGCAGCCCAGATCCTTAACCAAACATCCATCAAAAAAAGGACCCATTTGGCAAGGGGCTGCATGGTCGAAGAAATGTCTTTCAGTTGTCTTTGTTTCCATTGGACGGTCTTCACCTTGGGCCTTTTGGCCAGAGCAAAATGAGTGTTCCGTAGGTGTTTCTATAAGGTTTAAGGTTCTTCAAATGAGTTGTTAAATCAGAAGGTGGAGATGTAGCATATGCTTTTTTCTGAACTTGCATTCACCAACTTCCCATGTTCACAATTGAAGTTCGACAAATTTGTAGTCCGTAGTGGCTGGCAGAGTTCAGCTATTCTGTTAGCCCTCCTGAAACAACTGTACTGACCCCACTTTTGTTCTCTGGAAGTGTCCATCTGTTCTCTTGCTCCCCATTTCCTTTCTCTTGATCATCCTATGACGGTCTCAAGAGTACTTGGTATTTGAGATCTTCTTCCACAGTAGCGTTTTGAGGTTGTTCAAAACAAGGGAATGATGCACCTCCATCTGCGAGGCCAGTCCGCTTAGAGTCACACAGGTGCGTAGCTGTTTCTCCAGGTCTTCCCTCAGGTCTGACGGCGCTCCGAAGAGCAGGAAGTCTTGCAGGAGCGCGCACACCTTGGCCAAGTTGGGCTGCACCACCTCCACGTTGCACTGCCTTGCCAATCGGTCGCACGTTGCGGTACAATCCCGTCCGTAAGTGCAGTCGGCATTTGCCTCGCAAGTCCTCCCTCGAAGGAACCCCTTGACAGTTGCCTCCGATGCTACGCTTTGAAGGTCTGCCATTTTGAAGTCGTATTTCGCATTATAGCCGACCCGTCTTGGGCTTGCGTCACAAATGTAGAAGCTTCCGTATACGCCATGGAATACCTCTTCAACAAACTCTAGTAGTCCGATGGTGATTCGGGCTCTGCGGGGCCATGCAGGAGCGAGCCACTGGTTTAGAGCGACGCCCAGCGCCTCGGGAAACACTGGCTGCAGCCAACCAGGCACTTCCAGTCTGAAGAGGGCGCTGTGTGCCACACGTTCAGTCACATAAAGGTCTCCGCAGAAGCCCAGCAAGCGTGGAGCGTGTTCTTTATCTTGCAGTGCCACCATTAAAACAAATTCATTGATCTGAAGCAAAGCCCAGACGGATTTCGCCTCCGCTAATGAAACTTTTCCATCGCTGTTGACATCCGCCAGTGAAATCACACGAGTTACAAGAGTGCTAAGAGATGACTGCTCACCAACACTGTCCTGTGAATGAATGGAACAGGAAGAAAGAGATTTTTAGACCTTTATAGACTAAATATTATTTATTTATCCTGCACTTCATTGGGGGTAGGGGCATTGAACAGCTTGTTCTTTAAAAAAAAAATGCCATCAATAACCTTTATCTTACGTCACGGTCATGAACTATGATTTACTACTTTCTGTTTCCAGTCAAAAGTGGGTGGTATTTATAATTTAGGGGAAGGGGATGTTTTCGTTCTAAATAGCATTTTATTGGAGAAAATTCTACATATGCATCTCTGTATGAGATTAATGTCAATATTTTTGGATTGTTTTCCTGGGAAATAAGGGGTAAATACACTAGCATACAGATTGGCCTCAACACTAACTTAAATGGACTACAAACTACACAACTCATTTTTATTTCATGAGATCTTTAAGTACAGTCTTTATCAGCATTATGTATGCATACTGAAGTGTGCACAGCCATTTACAGCACTTTGTGTGGATTGTGTTTAAGTGTGTGTGTTAGTGTTGTTCTCCCCCGTGACACTGAGAGTGAGTGTATTGTTCTGGCTGTGACCTTTTCAAGCTCCTTCAGTTATTTTTGGCTTCTCTTCCCTATTACCCCACTCCCTCCCCTGCGCTCTCTCTCCATTTTCACCCTCCTACAGGGGACCTTGAGGAAGAGCCGAAAGCTCAGAAAGGGTAAGAATGTCTTAGATCCGTTTCTGCTTTAGTAAGCAGGACATAAACATCTCCAATATCAGTCATAACGAGGGCTGGGTGATAAGAGTGAATATTCATGATAAACATTTGATTGGGGATTTCAGTTAATCAAAATTGAAAATCATTGCAATATGTCTTACATTGACAAAGATGGCATTAGAGTTGATAAGTTCAATTCATTTTAGTGAATCATTTTAAACTGTCCTGTTCAGAAAGTTGAATCAATGATTCATTTGGGTCACATTTGTTTCTAAAGTATTAAAATGCTTTCTTTTAATCAATCAAAATGATTAAATAACATATGCAAATCGTTGTTTACTGAAAAACTCTGGAAACATTTTGAATCTACTTAAAAACAATGGCTTTTAGAGTAACATAATGGTTCAAATTAAATGCATAAATATTGGGACATCCACTCACTGTTGGAACTTCAAAAGATGGAAAAATATTGAGATAATATTTTTGCTATATCTAGAATTAAAGGACAAGCGTTCTTCAGCTCGAGTATCAAATTGGTTTCGGTGTCAACTACAGGTCTGATTTATTGTTATATTTGTGTATAATGTGAAAAAAGAAGGAAATGGACAAAAAGACCTTGAGAAAGGAATGCAGCATCGCTCTGAATTCATCCATGGACGTTCCACGGCTAGGTTTATCATAGAGGTTGTTGTCATGCCGTAGTGGAGAATCAGGACCGTTTTCTCCTCTCATACTCTCTTCAATACCACACTTCACCAATACGGCTTTCTCCTTCCACACAGCACTATATATCTGCAATGTAGTATATTATATATGAATAGATATTATGTGTGCCAGATGTAATTATATATATATATATATATGCATTTTTTACATTGTGACCAAAAAAGAAAAAAATTATGTGTTTAATAATACTAAAAATGAATTAAAATGAACAAAAAAAAAAATATAGCTAAATATATTATTATTTTGCATTATTGGGAATCACCAATGAGAATTATTTTTAAAAAGTAAATATAGAGTAAAATGTTTAAATGCATTTTCTCTTTTGGCAATAAAACTGTTATGAAAAATGAATGCAATACAAAATGATTTTTTTGGTATTTTTTCATTTAAATATGACCCTGAAATTTTTTGTGCGAATCATTTACGCTACCAGTCAAAAGTTTTGAACCGTAAGATTTGTAACGTTTTTTAAAGACGTCTCTTCTACTCATTAAGCCTGCATTTATATGATCTAAAATACAGCAAAAACAGTACAATTTTGAAATATTTTTACTGTTTAAAATAACTGTTTTTTATTTGAATATATTTTACAATTTTATTCCTGTGATCAAAGCTACATTTTCAGCATCATTACTCCAGTCTTCAGTGTCACATGATCTTTCAGAAATCATTCTAATATGCTGATTTGCTGTTCAAGAAACATTTTTAAACAGTTTAGTACATATTTATTTTTTGAAAGAAATTATATAAATCAATACTTTTATTTAGCAAGGATGCTTTAAACTGATCAAAAGGGATTATAAAGACATCTGTAATGTTACAAAAGATTTCTATTTCAGATAAATGCTGTTCTTCTGATCTTTCTATTTATCAAAGAAACCTGAAAAAAATCTACTCGGCTGTTTTCATCATAATAAATGTTTTTTGAGCAACAAATCAGAATATTAGAATGGTTTCTGAAGGATCATATGATTGGAGTGATGATGCTAAAAATTCAGCTTTGAAATCACAGGAATACATTACATTTTAAAATATATTCACATAGAAAAGAGTTATTTTAAGTAGCACAACTTTTACAAGTTTTGCTGTACTTTGGATCAAATGAATGCAGGCTTGATGAGCAGAAGAGACCTCTTTAAAAAACAATAAAAATTGTACTGTTCAAAAACTTTTGACTGGTAGTGCATCTGTGCGTTTTTGAGTGTTTACCTGGTGTGTTGGTGATGTTGAAAGACAGCGTTGAAGAGATAGTGTTTTCTCCTCGCAGAGAGACTTACACACCGATCCCGAGATAATACCTCTGCGATAATGATCACACTGAAACACAGACACACACAGGAAACAGACAGGCATTAACCACAACATCGTCATCTTTTCTTGTTTTATCACTCTTGTGCAAACAACCTAAAAAAGGACAAACTGGCCAGTCAGAGGACAGAGGGCTTCATGATGGACAGGCACTTAAGCAGACGATGCCTAAAGCGAGCATATTATTTCTTCTCATCTGCATTCTCTTTTTTTTCTTATCATTTTCAATTCTGATATCTACATGTGTGCATGTTGCAAAACTGAGCTGAAAAGGGCTTTGCTTCCCCTCGGTCTCACAAAGCGTCTAAATTACAACACTGACTCATATATAGATGTGTGAGAGCCTCTGAAAGCCAAATGTGTTTTTGCAAGAGATAGTGCGTTAAAAAAACTAAATGTTTCTCAAAGTGTTTTTTTAGCAACTAGTATCTTAAAGAAATAGTTCACAAAATAATTAAAATGTGTTATCATTTACTGACACTTTTTGGTTAAAGTAAGTAAGTAACCAAACTGTGGACTTCCATAGTATTTTTTTCTATGCTATGGAAGTCAATGGGGACAATCAACTGTTTGGTTACCTATATTCTTCACAATATCTTCTTTGTGTTTAGCAGAAAAAATTAATTCATACAGGTAAACAATGCCAGAATGTTTTAGATTTTTAGGGGTGAACTATTCCTTTAAATCTAGGTTTGTTCCTTATATAATACTGTTGTATGGCTTTAAAAGACTGTGCAAAGCCAACGTTTATGGTACTTTTTATCATTTTGGAGCTTGATCACACTAGTTACTATACACTTTCGTTGTTTTGAAAAGAACAGCCTAATTGTTCTACTAAAAAATGCAACAGGATAGAAAAATACTAATGTGGATCTTACTAATGTGAATGTACTTCACAGTAAGAGGAAGTTCTACTTTCCTGAAGGGGTTTCTGTTTACATCCTGAATGCAGAATTTGTGATTAAACGCAATCACGCTGCATAATGAGCCTACTGTTACAATAAAAATGTGAATATTTAAATTTGGCTTTCATAATTATGATCTGTCAACTCTCTCGCTTCCTCTTTTTAATTTTCCAGTTCCTCTCTCTTATTTTCTCAGTTATGTGCAAAGACTTCCTGTCAGTGAGATGCTTGGAGACAAAACAGTATAAATATTACACCATCTGTGTGTACGGACTCACTGAAGTGTTTGTCAATCATCATCAGACACTCACTCTCTGTCTTAACCTGCAATGTGATAAAGAGGCAAATCCTCTCTATTCCATGTTGGTTTCTCCTAGTCTCAGCCTCAGACGTCACGCCCACGGAACGTTGGCTGAACGTCTGATGCATATGGTACACTTAACTGGAAACACTTCAGGAATGTCGAAGTCGTCATCTGATTAGTTGAATTTGACCGGAATTCCGGGAGACGCGAGTGTCGCGTTTATTTTCGGTCCGCCGGGAAACAAAGCGCAGACTGATTTACTCTGCGTTTTGCTAAAACATGCTTTTGCAGGCGCCATTGTTGTTATACACATTTGCAACGTTCGCGAACAAATTACTGACTTACTGCTTGTTCTCCCTCTTCTTTGTTATCTTTCAATGCTGGCTATTTCAATGACTGACTTGTTGCACGCCAGTCTGTTGTTGTGGGGGCATTTCCACGCGCCGAAACGTGACGTTGAACGAAACGAACTGTGATTGGTTGTTTGACATGTTGATCAAACGGTCTTAAGGCGGGCCTTGGCCAATGAAAGCTGCCATGAATTCCAGACCTTCAGCCGTCAGTTTGAAGGTCTGGCTACGCGAGACTAGTTTCTCCAAAGTGGCGAGGAATGGCGCTCATGGGAAGGCATGCGCACCTGAACTCATGCATTATGGAGGATGCAGTTACTTACGATGAGCATGGTACAGACGTGTCCTCTGCAGAGCTCTGAATAAGAGGAATACTGCATATAGATCACCCAGCTGGCCACCAGAATCCCAAACCACGCCACCAACAGGTACTTGACCTTAACTGCAGGTAAACGGGACTGAAAGAGACACATAATAAACATAAATATACACACAATATTTCACATAACATACAGTTGAGGTCAAAAGTTTACATACATCTTGGAGAATATGCAAAATGTTAATTATTTTACCAAAATAAGAGGGATAGTTGTTCATGAGTCCCTTGTTTGTCCTGAACAGTTAAACTGCCTGCTGTTCTTCATAAAAATCCTTCAGGTTGCACAAATTCTTTGGTTTTTCAGCATTTTTGTGTATTTGAACCGCTTTCAACAATGACTGTAGGATTTAGAGATGCATCTTTTCACACTGAGGACAACTGAGGGACTCATATGCAACTATTACAGAAGGTTCAAACGCTCACTGATGCTCCAGAAGGAAACACGGTGCATTAAGATCTGGGCCGGTAAAATCTTTTTGAATTCTGGGAAACATGTAAGTATCTTCTGTAGCTTCTGAAGGGCAGTACTAAATTAAAAAATATAATATTTAGGCAAAATAAGACAAATGTACACATCTTCATTCGGTTCAAAAGTTTTCATCCCCCGGCTTTTAAGGCATCGTGTTTTCTTCTGAAGCATCAGTGAGCGTTTGAACCTTCTGTAATAGTTGCATATGAGTCCCTCAGTTTTCCTCAGTGTGATAAGAAGTATCACAAAATCATACAGTCATTGTTGGAAAGGGTTCAAATACACAAAAATGCTGAAGAACCTTAGGATTATTCTGAAGAACAGCAAGCAGTTTAACTGTTTAGGACAAACAAGGGACTCAAACAACTATTACTAAACAACAACAACAACAACAACAACAAAAAACACAGCTGTGGACTATATGTAAACGTCTTTTATGTGAAATATCTTATTCAGGTCAGTACTAAATAAAAAATAACATGCATTTTGTATGATCCCTCTCATTTTGGTAAAATAATTAACATTTTGCAGATTCTGCAAGGTGTATGTAAACTTTTGACCTCAACTGTATATAAGCTCTACATTTAAAAATACATAAATTGGATACAAATCAGAATTTAGCAATGTGACTTTAGTGTAAAAATCATGCAATTTTTATATCTTAACTCAATATTTGACATATTTGGACTACATATATTATAAAATAATCATAAAATAAATTATCTTAAGTTTTACACAGAAAGGAATTATGTATAAAAAATATGTATAAAAATAAATGTAAACCAAATACATAAAATATTTGTAAAACATACAAGGAAAGTGTCATTTTAATTACTAACTAATTACTAAATAATTAATTACTATTTAATTTTAAATTACATTAAAATATTATTTTATTTAAAAAAAATACTTGAACATATGTCATAATTCAGATCAGAAAATTAATTTTGAAAAAAAATATAAACTTAAATTACATTATGTCATAATTTGTAAACACACACACACACACACACACACACACACACACACATATATATATATATATATATATATATATATATATATATATAAGATTTATTTAAAATAACTAAATGAAGTATTGAATAAGAATTTGCATAATTTATGAATATTTTAAAATCTAGACGCAAAATGTAAGATTAATTTGCATATAAAATCAAAAGGACTTTTTTTTTTAAATACGCATTTAAAATGAAAATGTAACATTTATTAATTTACATTATGTCTCAAATGTTTTGCTTTGAACAGTGACAGCAGATATCTAAACGGAAAGCCCATGTGGTATAAATTTCATATAGTACAAAAAATATATATTGAATTACATTATGAAATGTTATGATGACGTTATGATGAATATGCCAGGGTGGGGTGTTTAATGCATATGGGATGTGGCACATTTAAAAGGTCATTTGAAAAACCATTTTCTTTTTTTTTTCTTAAAAAATAAATAAATATATAGATAGATGTATATTAGCGAAAAATCTGCACTGTGAGTTTATGCTACTTTGAGAGACTGAGTGGGAGAAAGTGACAGAAAGAGATATTAGTGGTCATTAGCATGTGTCCCAACAAGATTAAACGTAGCCTCTTGGACAGTTTTCAGGTGTAAAAGGGCATTTAATGCCGAAGGCAGCAACTGTTCTCTGTGCTGGAGTGGGAAAGCGAGCGTGCATTTGTGTTGTGTGACTCTGTGAAGACACACATATCTGATTACTGCCTGTTGATACAGACAACTGTTATTAGACACCTAAATTCACTCTATGTGTGCGCGCTCGCTGAAAACAAGGCCTGAACACGCAATCCAAAAAAAGACTGCAGCGCACTTTAAAAGACATTCATGTCGTATAAACATGCATTGAAACCTGTAAAGGAATAATTCAACCAAAAATGAAAATTCGCTGAAAATGTACTTGCCCTCATGCCATCCAAGATGTAGGTGCATTTGTTTCTTCGTCAGATTTGGAGAAATGAAGCATTACATCACCTGCTTACTAATGGATCCTCTGCAGTGAATGGGTGCCGTCAGAATGAGAGTCCAAACAGCTGATAAAAACATCACAATAATCCACAGCAGAAAAACTGAAGAGAAAAACTGTAGGTTTGTAAGAAACAAACCCATCAAGACATTTTTTTATGTTTTATATTGTACTTAATAATACATAATAATGCTTCCTCCAGTGAAAAAGGACAATCTCCTGTTGTACTCTCACATCAAAATCCACCTACATATTGTTTAAAACTGTAAACAGTGCTTGATCTGTACATATTTCTCTCCTGATTCAGACGAGACATCTTTTTTACTGGAGAAAACATTATTATTGACTCATATTAAGTTATAATGCTTTGATGATGGACTGGATCAGCTGTTTAGACTCTCATTCTGATGGCACCCATTAACTGCAAGTGATGTAATTTCACATTTCTCCGAATCTGAACAGTTAAATTGCCTGCTGTTCTTCAGAAAAATCCTTTAGGTCCCACAAATTCTTTGGTTTTCAGCATTTTGTGTATCTGAAACTTTTCCAACAATGATGATTTTGAAATCCATCTTTTCACACTGAGGACAACTGAGGGACTCATATGCAACTATTACAGAAGGTTCAAACGCTCACTGATGCTCCAGAAGAAAACACGACGCATTAAGATTCGGGGGTGTGAAAACTTTTGAACAGAATGAAAATCTGTATATTTTTCTTATTTTGCCTAAATATCATTTTTTTTTTTCATTTTGTACTTCCCTCAGAAGCTACAGAAGATACTTGCATGTTTCCCAGAAGACAAAATAAGTTAAATATATCCTGATCTTCAAATTCAAAAAGTTTTCACCCCTGGCTCTTAATGCATAGTTTTGCAGATTCTACAAGGTTTGTGTGAACTTTTGACTTCAACTGTAGTTATTAATTCCAGACTGAATGGTTTGTTCACAAACTGAACTGATTCAGTAACTCAATATCAGTCTGTTCCTTTCATAAAACTATTGTATGGCTTCAGAAGACTTTCAATATGGAGTACAAGTCATAGGAACCACTTTTATGATATTTCTAAGCCTAGTGCAATTGCATGTGGAAAAAAAACACTATTAAAACTCTTATTTTTCCTTTTGTGTTCTACAGAGGAAAGAAAGTCATACGCGTTTGCAACACCTTGAGGGTGAGTAAATAATAACAGAATTTTCATTTTGTACTGAACTATCCCTTTAATAATATTCTGTTGTCTGTTTAACCTGAGGAACTGTGCTTTTGTTTAACTTCAGGTCGAAGCCCTGCTGTTTTCCTTCTCTTGTACGAGAGAACTGAAAGATGCATTTGTCATCTGTGACATCTTCAGCGCAGGGTTCAGCTATGTATCTGACGGAGTTGACCTACACCGTTTCAAACGGTCGCAGTGTGCACTTACAGTGAGTGCACTTACGAAAGAGGGCTCTTAGTGCGGATCTACCGAAATACTGTCAGCATACGGTGTGCATTAAGCACTCAGACCAGCCCTGTGTGTGTGTGTGTGTGTGTGTGTGTGTGTGTGTGTGTGTGTGTGTGATTAGCTAACGATGGAATTAACAACAAGAATTAAAATGATAGATAATTTTTCATAAGATTTATGTACCTTGTCTTTTATAAATTCAGAAATATACAATGATTGTATGCATGTATATGGATCAATGGGGCTAGTTGTCACACTGGATCACAAAGACTTTAAAAGTCCAATTATGCAAATGTATTTTGGCCCTCCCTTCATACCCGGCGGGTTTCTCTTCATATACAAGATAATCCTGGGCAAGACACCTCTCTATTTGTCATCTCTTCTTCATGCTGCTCATAACGCCTATCACACAAGATCAAGTAATTTGATTAAATTTAGTACCCCCCCTACTTCTACTATCTTTGGACGTAATGCCTTCCGCTTTGCAGCAGTTCACGACTGGAACATACTACAAAATACCCTGAAACTTACATCTCTGATCCCAATCTCCACCTTTAAGCAAAACCTCCAAAATTACATAGTTGACTCTTGTTCCTGCTGACAATTATGAAACATATTTATACACACATATTTAAGCACTTTATTCTTTTTGGTCTACCTATTTTAATTCAATTGCTTGTTCTATGTGTGTCATGTGTTTGTCTATGTACAGTTGTACAGTATGTCCCTATTGATTCCTGTAGCCTCTTGGCCAGGTCATGTTTGTAAATGAGAAATGGTTCTCAAACAATTTACCTGGATAAATAAAGGTTAAATAAAAATAAATAAAAATTTTCACTAGTAGAAATTACTTGATATGTTTATATGTTGCCTTTAACATATTCACTGTTTACATTGCTGAATAGCATGTGATAAGGTACTTTATGGCAGGTTTACACTATATAACCAGGGCAGGTTATTACAAAATATTTTATTTTTTCGGCCAAAAATGGTGAAAATGTCCTACCCTGAGATATTTACTGAGGTAAAAAGTGTGACAACTAGCCCCAGTTTATCTTATCACGGTGCTGAATGACTTCCATATTGATGCATCATGGTATTTACGTAGTATTCATGGTAATACCATGCCTAGGAAACATTTTCCATGGTGCAGTGTTCAAAAGCATGGTAAAACCATGGTACTTTTGTGTTAATTGTCATTCTTTATGAGGTTTCTGAAGGAAAAATATAGGCAAACATTATTATTCTAGTGAAAAAGTTACCTGTAAGCCCTTAGATAAGGGACAGAAGAGCACCAGGTGCACCAGCCTGCGTAAACTCCTCGGCATCTTCACAGTAACACTGATGGTGCACAACACAAATGAAGATTGCTCTCCAAACACGCCTTCACTTTTTCATCTCGTCTCCTCCATTACAGGCGGCGCGCCAGCAGTGTTCTCCAGCGCATAAAAAGAGCAAAAACAGGCGTTTACTCTTATTTTATCGCCATGTGTTTTCGTTTTTGGATGCAATCGGCCGTGCGATGGAGAAATATCCCATGCTGGTGGTGCTCAACTCAAGGACACGCGCGCGCACACGCTGCATCCAGAGACGCGCGAGCTCCGGGCATCATCCTCGCGCGAGATGCGACACAGCTAAAGATGCTTTGAAAACTATCTCTAGCATCTGAGGGTTGTTTAGACCGATGTTGGATTCGAAGGGACTTGTTAGCCCAAAGATGAGCGCGAATCGAGTGGATGAGATGGAGCTGGAATGAGAATCACTGACGATCAGCTGGAGATTCGGCCTCTCTGCGACTCTACAAAGGGCCTTAAAGGGGCAGAGACCCTCATTTACGCTACCGACAGAAAACAAATATTACTGTCCCTTTAAATGTCACTGATGACAACGGAATTGAAATAAGTGGAAAATATCGTCAAATGGCATCATAATAAAATATACTTAAGATAAATATTTAAAGTCGATTTAAATAAAAAAATACTTTTTTAATTATTTACTTTATTTCATTCATTTATTTTTTGTATTTTCTGTTGTCTTTTTAATTTCAGTTAAAGATTTAGTACTTTTGTTGGGTTTTTATTTAAAAAAGATTATGAAAATGTATTAATATTTAAAAAGTATTTATAGTATTAAGTATATTAAGTACAGTAATTACAATATACATTCAATTTTAATTAAATAATAAATAGATAAATAAGTTTCATTTTAATCGCATTACTATATTTAAAAAGTATCATTATTAAAGTGTAGAAATACATTTTTAATAATAATAATACTGCTGAATATTTTATTGCCATTAAAAATCCATTTAAAATGAATAAAAAATGACAAAAATGAGTCTAAATAAAATACAATACAAAATTTTAAATACCTTTCATTTCCTTTTTTTAATTAAAAGAACATGTCGATATACATTCAATTTGACAACAGACAATAGGATATAAAGACAAAATAACTTTAAATGTAATTAAATACAATTTAAATAATGTAATAAAAATAGATAAATAAGTTTCATTTTAGATACATTATGATATAATAAAAAAAAAACCTATGGGGATAAATAGAAAAAAATACAAACAAATCCAAATACTATTTATTTAATTTTTTTTTTTTTCTGTTTTGTTTTGTTTTTAATTTTGTTTAAAGTTTTAGTAATTTAGTTGAGTTTTTAAAAAAATACAAATTATAAAAATTATAAAAATATATCTGAAGAGCAACTAAAAAACGACTAAAGTGACAGAAATTTATCAATAATTATTATTTTAAAAAACAGTAAATATTTACTTTATTTTAATATCAGATTACAGTGTGCAAAAATAGAATAGAATGAGATAAAATACCTTTAATTTAATGTTTTAATTAAAAGGTAAAAATAGCCCTTGACTACATGACAATAGAACATAATTTTGACACACATTTGACTAAATAAAAAAATAGAATTTTTGATTCATTAATATTATAGATTCCTTTTTTATAGAATCCCTTAAAATGTGACTAAATATAAAATAAGAAAAAATTTGGTATTTGTACATTAGGTATTGGTGATGGGAGTGTCAGAATTATTATCATTTAAAAAAAAAAAAAAAAAAAGCAAACATCTAAACCGTGAAAACACACACCAATTCAATTTGATTAGTGATTTTAAGCTATTGAATATCAAGATACATTTTTGAAGCATATAGTATGCATGTGTAAAGTGTATAGGCTTTCAGACTGCTGTTTGAGTCTCTGTGTTTGTATTTGAAGGCTACAAGTTTCATCTTGCCTTGTGGCACTTTGAGAGCAAAACATTCATTGCAGAGACCGAGTACAATAGAGTGTATGCTCACTTTAAGTGCAAATATAGGTTAAGGGTAACGTATGTGCACGCATGGACAATGTGTTTACTTCTTATGTGACTTTAAAAGAATATTTTAGTATCTTAAATTATACATTTGCTTACTTGGTATCCTTTTAAGTTGCATGAATTCTGCGCAATAAACTTTTGCAGTTCATGTTACAGACATCAGAGGGCGATAGCGTTTCATGGAGATTTCTGTTTGTCTTAAATTAGAAAGGAATGCAAAAAAAAAAAACCCACAAGATTTATTTTTTAAAAACCGAATATCTTCAATGATAATACATCACTTCTTCTTATATTTCTGAATGACCTCCATATGAAAGTTCATACAGTATCTCAGTGTGACAACATCTATCCTGGGACAAAGTTTAGCTCAAAACTGTGACTGAAGTGGTTCCTTGAACATTACTCTCTGACGTCATGATATGAAGAAACTCTGCTGTGATTGGCTGTTTATCTCAGCTGATAAAACGTCAGTTTAATGACATCAAAAGGCAACTCGAAGAATAGTCCACAAGAATATCTTAACTCAGTGTCTTAAAAGAGAGTTCATTTTCACAATTATACACACTTGTTACATTTTACAAAAAGTAAGCACTATGTGACATATATGTGACCCTGGACCACAAACCCAGCACAAACCCCCACATTTTGTCTGTATAATGTATTGTTTCATGTTATAAGAATATTTTTTCTGTTAAAGTCTATAGACCCCAGGAAGAATAGCTACTGCTTTTGCAGCAGCTAATGGGGATCTTAATAAACTAAACTAAACTAAACCCAGTCTTAAGTAGACAAGCCAAAAATCAAAATTGGGTCAAAATTATAGTTTTAAAACCATATTAAGATCATGTTTCATGCTAATTTTCTACCGTAAATATATTAAAACAAATTTTTGATATGTAATATGCATTGTTAAGAACTTCATTTGGACAACTTTAAAGGCGATTTTCTCAATATTTAGATTTTTTTTGCACCCCCAGATTCTAGATTTTTAAATAGTTGTGTCTAACAAACAATACATCAATGGAATTCGTATTTATTCAGCTTTTTTATTCATAGGTATAAATCTCAGTTTCATAAAATTGACCTTTATGGCTGGTTTTGTGGTCCAGGGTTACATACACCCATGCATTTCAAAAGAATTGTGTGGGAATAAACACACACACTGTCTGCTGTGTGTCACAGAGCTGTAACTGTGGTCAGGTCACATTTAAACACCTAAGTGACTCTGTGACCGCAGTATGAGGATCTGCTGTATCAGATTACACACCCTGATCAGCCATTTAATCTTGTTAACTGTGCCTCCTATAATCCTTAATCTGACTATCCGCTTCTCAACACTTGGCAGCAGGATTTGTTCTACAAAGTATCCTAAGATTGCAATAAACTAAATTTTGTGGAAATATTTTGCAGTGTTATTTTAGGATATTTTTTGTTTGTTTGTTTACATTTTAATCTTAATTTTAGGCCAAATTTAAAAAAAAAAAAAAAAAAAAAAAAAAAAAAATATATATATATATATATATATATATATATATATATATATATAAAATTGGACCTAAAATTGGTGTTTTATTTTTTTAAGGTGCAAGAATTTTAAGCCTGTAAAATACCCACACAGATTGCCCAAAGTATGCACAGCATGCACTGACACCTTTGCCTTTCCCAATACGTATTTACTTAATCAAATCAGATGTAAATACTTTATCTTGGTGGGATCAGTGCTCAAGACTCGTCCCTGTAACTGTTGACAGTGCTGAAAATTTTCCTAAGAAAACACACTGCACCGTTCCAGAACATTCCAGGCATTTCTTACACACTCCAAATATTGGCACATTATATATACAATATTGTGTCTTCTATCTAATAAAGTAGTTTAAGACAACACTGCACCAAACACACATGACAAGGAAACACAAGCAACCAGTACCCGGAAACACACACGCGAGATGGATTCAAACTCACAGCAGGAGCTTTGTGCATAAGACAGAGCGCGGGGACGTCCGATTCATTTGAGCGAATCGGTTCGTTCGAACGGTTCGCTTCAGTGAACTAGTGCGACCAATTCAACCAAATCATCACTCAGTTGTTATAGATTAAGATCGAAGTAGTTAGGATTGTTTAGAAGCTCAGTTCATGTGGTTTTAATTCTGTTTTTGACACAACCATTACTTAATCATTCAACTACAAAAAGCATTTTATTATTACTGCTTTGCGTTATTATTATTATATTACAGTAAATTATTTTTTAAACGTATATTGTAACCCACAACGTTTACCTTATTTTTCAACGCGGAAAACGTTTTCTGTGAATGTGTGAGACTTCCGGTTTAGTCACCTTAGGAAAGTAACGAGAAGAATAACAAAGTCATGTAAACAGTAATACTGTTTGCACTACAACCCAGTGTGTTCATAATTAACATAAAACATTAAAATAATAAGGCGAGACACACCAGTTTGCAATATTAAGCAGTAAAATTAACTTTACATTTTGTGCAGCTAAAAATAGCTGGAAGTGAATAACACTGGAATCCAAACACATTAAATTTGCAAATGGCAAATAAAACAGTGTGAATATTATTATTGCTTTCTGTTGACTATAATTCTTATGTTTTGTCTTTGAAGGGCATAAAAAACTAAAAATCATTCAAAAGTCAAAAATTGTATTCAGTGTTTAACCTTGTATAATTTTCCCCCTCTGGTTTATGATATTTATTTATTTCTTTGTTTTTCAGTTCATATATTCATTTATTTTACTTTCTATCTTTTTTTTTTTGTATTTTGTCCTTTATTGTTTTGAAGGTTGTTTTTTTTTTTTTTTTTTTGCTTGTTGTGAAGTGTTTTGGCATCAATACAAAATAAACAAGGTGGATATTATTATCATGTTTTTGTATTATTATTAATAATTTATTTCATTTATTGTTTTGCATACAATATTGCCAAAGCATAAACGCACAAGCAGTGACAGAAAAATTATAAAATAAATTAAATAAAATTATATTTATAATAAATAATAATATAATAAAGAATGAGATTTGCGCTAACAACGTGATCTGAACATATTTTTTGTTAGTAGTATTTTTTTATTAAGCTTATTATTAGTATTTTTAATGACCCTGGACCACAAAAACAGTCATAAGGGTCTTTTTTAATCGAAATTCATACATAAATAAATGTTAGGATAGAACAATATTTTGCAGAGATACAAATCTGGAATCTGAGGGTGCAAAAAAATCGAAATATTGAGAAAATTCCCGTTAAACTTGTCCAAATGAAGTTCTTAGCTATGCATATTACTAATCAAAAATTAAGTTTTGGCATATTTATGGTAGGAAATGTACAGAATATCATCATGGAATATAATCTTAATATCCTAATAGTTTTTTGGCATAAATGAAAACTCGATAATTTAAAAACTTGGCTATTGTTACAAATATATATACTGGTATTGTGGTCCAGGGTCACATATAATATCGCCATAACATACACAAACAATAACAGGAAAAAAATAAAGATAAAAACATAAAAAGCTAGTAATGTAAACAACAACAACAACGGTAATATATATATATTTTTTAATGTATGTATTTATTGGACATGTTTAATACTACAACATTTAGGAGTTCTATCGAAGTAACTTTAATTGTGGTAGCTTGGTGGAAATGTCTAGCTATAAGTGAGCCGTTCACCAGTGCTCGGACCGAATCATCTCAAAGAACCGATTCAAAAGAATGATTCGCGAATCGAACAGCGCCAGTTACCCACACGGCAGACAGCCAAAGGTTACACACGCAACGTTCTCAGTAGATAACTCTGCCTGGCTCTCTATAAACCGGTTCTTGTTGACATCCACCTCATTCGTCTGCCATTGCGTAAACGACAAACAGGGGGAACGGTAAAGTTGCTCAAGGGTGCGACCTGGACGCGGTGTCTGATGTAGACTCGGCTCTGAGTTGATCCCGTGCGGTCCCCCCCTCCACTCCACACCGCTGGCCTTCTATCATTTCTCGACAGCCGGGAAAGAGGCGCTGGTCGCGGGTATGGATGCCGTGTGGATGCTGCCTGTGCTGCTGGTGCTCCCGCTCCTCTTATGGACCAGCAGCACGTTCGTTTTCTATTTCAAAAAGTGCTTCTATGTAGCGTACATGATGCTGCTGGCCGTTATCGCCATACCGATGTGCATTCTGAAAAGCGGCGGCAGGGACATTGAGAATATGAGGTGAGTTGTCAACAACGGAAGTCACATAATGTTGGTTTAGGACTGTCATTTTATTATGGGGTTCATGGGGTGTTGCAGAAACAGATATGGATATAAAACCCATCATAATTTCCATTAAATTAACTGTAACTGGTTTTATTATACATGCATTTTCAGTAAAATGCCCGTGTGACGAAAATAAGAATGCATTTGTAACGGAATGCAATGCATCTGTTTACACCGGACAGATGTGGATCTTTAGCCAGCTCGCTAAGTACAGTTCACGCGAGAACACATGCAGGCCTTTGTATAATATTTTTAATACGATAGCAGGGTGTTGCATGCCTAAATCAAGCTATGCAAGGTTTAATAACCTAAGGCGATGTAAATAATGTGGTTCGCACGCTTGCATTTTCCATTAGTGGGTGGTTGAGCAGCGTGCTAGCTGCTTTAGCGTCTTGTGCAAGCTAGAGATGGCGTCCAAAGCGTGTGTTTGTTTTCTCAGGATATGATGGGAAGGTTTAAAACGGATGTGGGTTGCTAGTTGAGCGTGCTCTAGTTTGTCCGAGCCAAGACTCTTTCTAGTTTGCATTAATGAGGTCGTGATGGATTGGTCTCATGGCTCCGCTGGTGCAGAGTTCACGCTGGTCGATGGTGCTAGATTAAAACCAACAGTCACACTCGTTCCACACATTGGACAGTTGATCAATGGAATTGTGGATTCCAGGCCATCAGTTTAGAATCGATGTTCGCGACGAAAATCACTTTGAAACGTTCCGAAACATTCTAGAATGTCGCTGCCTGTAATGGACGTTCTAGAACAGCGGGAGGTCCCTCACTTTCAAATTCAACATTAATTGTTTGAGAGAAACTAGGACTGTCAGTATATTAAAATAATTAATTGTTTAAAAAATGATGTAGAAGCGATATTAATCTATTTTTTCCCCTTAAAGAGAGTTTTCACTAAGCGTCGTCAATTGGCCATATTGGCGGCACTGAACGTAAACAATGCCACTGAAGCAAACGAAACTGGCATATTTTGCTTATT
Organism: Garra rufa; assembly: GCF_049309525.1. Classification (NCBI taxonomy): domain Eukaryota; kingdom Metazoa; phylum Chordata; class Actinopteri; order Cypriniformes; family Cyprinidae; genus Garra; species Garra rufa. The sequence continues at coordinate 3,284,309 of NC_133365.1, read as the reverse complement.
ACTGTTGAAAATGGTCAGTTGATGTATTGTTTTGGGCTGTACTAATAGGTCAGACTGGGGAAAAACATTTGGAGTACTATAGACTGCTAAAAGTTAACAAATCAAGAAGAGTGCAAAAAACTTTCTGAGGAGCAAAAGGCGTTAGTGGTTGGCCAAACTGAACCTGGACTTCCAGAGCAAGAATCTTGACCAGATTCGTGTTTGTTCTTATCATTTCCGGTCTGGAAAGTGAAATATTATTAGGCTAATATCTTACTTAATACTGCTCATATCAGGGGCGTAGCAACCGGGGGGGACACGTCCCCCTCACTTTTAGAAACAGGTGATTCTGTCCCCCGCACTTTTTTTGACCTAGCGCCAATATTTCCGCCCCTGGTCTCTGATTTGTTACTTAGATTTGAGTGAAGTAACATTTAGCCAATCACAGCGCGAATCTCTTGGGCGTCTGCCATGAGCTTCAAATCTTGTTGTTCTTGTAAACAGAATGTATTATACTGTATGAACATCACCTTTGGGTCACATGACCATACTGTCCCCCCCACTTTTAAATTGGCTGCTACGCCCCTGGCTCATATGTATCTTTGTATCTTGTCAAAATATTGCCTTTTCCTGCTTACTAAGTCTTTCTCTATATGATTTAGCAGCGTCCACACATTTTTTTTCCTGTGGTTTAGACAGCATAAATTAGCAGAACAATCTATGTAGTAGTACATTAACTCTGCAATCCATGCTATTCTTGCCCTGGAAATCCTGGTTCAGTTTGGTCAACCACAAACGAATTTTGTTCCTCAAACAGTTTTTTGAACTCTTCCTTGATTTGTTAACTTTTGGCAGCCTATAATACAACAAATATTTTTCCCGGTCTGACCGATTAGTACAGCCCAAAATGTTACAATAATTGATCATTTTTAGCAGCAATTATCAGCAAAATATCTGAGTTTCGTTCATCTTCAAGGGCCAATTCATTGAGCATAATGGAATTTGTGTTTTTGAATAAATCTGTTATCATGTATGTAAACACGTTTCTAGTAGACCCACTATTTAAATGTTTATATTTCAACAACGGATTGGAATAGAAACATAATGATATAATTAAAAAGTTTATATAAAAGCAGCCTTATGTAAAATGTAAATGCATGCCTTTCAAAAGTTTGGGATCAGACTTGTAATGTTTTTTTCTCTTCTGCTCGTCAAGGCTAAATTTATTTGATCAAAAATACAGAAAAAGATTATTCCAATATAATTGCAACCTGTGGTACTTTTGTCAGGATTCTTTGAAAAATAAAAAGTTAAAAAGAACAGCAATTATTGATTGATAAAAAGTGATAATAGTCTTTGCTATCACTTTTTTTACTAATTTAACACATCCTTGCTGAATAAAAGTATTAATTTCTTTAAAAAAAAGAGAGAATAAAAACTTTTTATTCATCAAGGAATACTGGAAAAAAGTATCACAGGTTCCAAAAAATATAAAGCAGCGCAAATGTTTCCAACATTGATAATAAATCAGCATATTAGAATGATTTCTGTAAAAGCAATGATGCTGAAAATTCAGATTTAATTAAAAAAGTAGATTTTAATGTATATTTAAAAAGTAAAATGTTATTTTACATCATAATAATATTTCACAATATCACCTTTTTCTGTATTTTTGATCCAATGAACAATGCCTTGATGAGCATTAGAAACCTTTAAAAACATAAATCATACTGATCCCAAACTTTTAAACGGCAATGTTTTATTTGAAGTGTTGATTATTCAACAAATTAATTCATTAATTCATTTATTAGTTTTTGACTCAATTCAACTTTAATTTCAGTTTCTGTAAAAGTATGCAAAATTGTTAATTAAACACAGATTTTTGGAGTATGTTTCACACACACACACAAAAAATTACTTCACATTTTTCATAAAGTTTCACATTTAATTATATGTTCATTAAATTCAATTTAAAAGGGATGTGAAATCACCATAAAATTAAGCTGTAAAAATGTTTTTTTTTTTTTTTTCAAAGTTGTTAATTAGAGCTTTTTTGTGAAAACTACTAATTAACAACTTTGAAAAAAAAATTTTAAAGCATACTTTTATGGTGATTTCACATCCCTTTTAAAGCTAAAAAAAATGATTGCGGCATTTAACAGCTAATTTGAGGGAAAATAATCAAAGAGTCGCAAAAAAAAAGCTTCTTATGACGAGACTTCAGAAACTTAAAAAATACACTGACAAAAATTTGAAATTGCTAATAATTTTTAGCTATTTCAGAAACATTTTCAGTGTATTTTTCAAGTTTCTGAAATCATGTCATGAGAAACAATTTTGTTTTTCATTAATAATTTTCCCTCCAATGAGCTGTTAAATGCAAATCAAATGACCTATTTTATGCAATTTGTATTTATATAGTACTTATTAATTTTTTTTAGTTTGAGCTATTTTAGTATTTAGTATTTTGAAGTCAAGATAAAAAAAAAAAAAAAAACATGCTTTTGAAATATTTTAGTTATGAATTTATTTATTTATTTACACACTGGCACAGACAGGATCTCATGTGTGTTTTTCCGCATCACCTGTTATGAAAAGCAGCCTTGTGGTTCGGCCTTCGCTAAAAGAGTGCATGTGATATGAAAATTGGAGACCTGAGGTCTGCATACGCACAAAACGTCCCGTCAGCGCCTGTCCCGGTGTTCTTTGAAAGCAAGTCTTTCACATGCTCACTAAAAACGACGCATTTCTGCTCTACATGACAATCGGTTCATTCATACACATGGTACAATGAGCACACTAGGCGCCATAGAATAACAGACGTCTATTTATTGCAGTTATTAAACAACCAAGTTGAAGTTCACTGGCTTTTAGTAGTGATTCAAGCTATCAGCGCCATGTGTCAGGTTTGTAGTTCACAGGTGAGTCTGTCCAGGTCTCTTCAGGACAGTGTTTGAATGTGAGGGTGCGACGTTACCCGGTAATTACGCCGGAAGAGTTTGAGCTCTTGTGTCAGTGCCGGTGTACGCTTACCGTAACTCAACTATCCCGTGTTGACATGCAAAATGCAAATACTGTACTAGAATCCCATCGTGCCAAAAATGTGCCAACTAGTTTATGTGAGCTTTTTGGTTGTGACCATTGAGTCTGTTTTAACAGAGTGACCTAACACCCATATTTACCAAGACCAAATGATGTTAGGAACGATGGGTGGTGTCTTGTTGCATCAGTGTTGTTCTTCACTATTAAGGTTATCTGGATGGCTCTCTTTTTCTTTTTCCATCTCTCTCTTTATCAGTGTGATAGGTGATAGGAAAGAGTGATTGAGACACAAAGTGAGCTGATGCAGCAGGGATGCCAAACTTATTGGGTGAAAGGAGAGAGATGACAAGGCATATAGAGAGAGAGGTCAGATTTTTGATCAAGATAGTTCAGCTAAAAATGAAAAGGATGTCGTTTATGGTCATTCCAAACCTGTAGGACGTTCTTCCTTGTGTGGCACAAAATCTGTTGTTTTCAATGCACTTGCAATGAATGAGAACTCATAAGATTTCAAGCTTTACTAAGCATGCAAAAGCACTGTAAAACTACACTGTAGAAATTATTTCTTTGACGTTGTAAATTGAACACATAATAGGAGTGGGTTTCACTTTTAATGTATTGTTACTTAGCATTTCTTTGTAATCATTTGTGAAATGTACTTGCAATTTCTAAATAAAAATTCTTTTTTCAGTGTATTTTTTTTTACATTTTCTAAAGCCATGTCATGAGAATTTTTTTTATTAGTTATTCACTGATTATTTTATTTCCAGTGAGCTGTTAAATGTCACAATCAAGTTATTTTATTTTATTTTAGCTTTACAAAGGATGCACGAGCATCGTAAAAGTATGCTGTAAAAATGTTTTTTCAAATTTGTAAATTACTGGGTTTCACAAAAATTAATTCTCAAATTTCGTATCTTTAATGTTACTTGCCATCTCTTTGTAATAATTTGTACAATTTGTTAAAAAAAAATTTTCAGTGTGTTTTTCAAGTTTCCGAAGTTATGTCATGAAAAAACAAAATTTTGTTTTATTTTCCCTCCAATGAGCTGTTAAATGCAAATCAAATCATTTTATTTTATTACTTTAAAAGGAATAAAAGTATGCTGTAAAAATGTTTTTTCAAAGTGGTAAATTAGTAGTAACTTTTTTCAGTGTAATTTTCATGTTAAGTCATAAGAAACTAATTTGTTTTGTTTATTCATTGATCATGTTCCCTCCAGTTAGCTCTTAAATGCCAAAAGCAAATTATTTTATTTTGTTTTGTTTTATTTTATTTTATTTTTTGTATATATACTATATTATTTTATTTTTATTTTTACAGTCCCTGGCCAGGAATAAAAGAATGGTGTATTTTAAAACATTAGTCAATGTGATATGACATGTGAGATTTATGTGTTTACAAAAAATAAATTTAAACATCTGCTAAATTAATATACAGGTTTCTGAAGTCATGACGAGAAACAAAAATTATACTTGTAATTGATTATTTTCTCTCCAATGAGCTGTTAAATGCCGCGATAAAATTTATTTTATTTTACAGTCCCTGGCTGGGAATAAAACAACAGTGTGATTAAACATTAGTCGATAAATAACATAACACATGCAACATTAAATAAAAAGGCAAATAGCAAAAGCACAATTACAACTGAGTTGCACAGTAATAAATGATGTAACCCCTAAAATGTATGGTTATAAAAACTTTATTTAAAAAAAAAAGTTAATAAATTGCATGGTGTTCATTAAGTCAGTATGTTAAGGCAGTAAACTAAATTCAACCAGATCAGTTTGATTCATGACTGTATCATCAAACTGAGTCATTGCAAGGATATGACTCAAAATTATTCTTTTGTGAATCTAGAGCTAGAGCAGAGTTCAAGAGACTTGCAATATGTTGCACAAGTCATTTTGTAATGCTTTAATAATTAATTTTTCTTGGATTGAGCGCCAGTCCCCATTCATTTTAATTAAATTGAAAAAAAGAGGCCTGTGCTAGTGACCCAGTATTATTTTGGTATCATTCGATGTTATTTTGGTATCATACTATTTAGGGCTGTCAAAATTCCTTGATTCAATTCAAGTACTCAATTTAAAAAAAAAATCCTCTATTGCATTATGCCCTTGTTGAGTAATCGGCAAAATACCGGAAATGGCGCATTTCACTGTTAGACTTTTTTTTTTTAAGCTGCATGTTATATTAAACCCATTTAAAAATTATAATGAAGCGTAACGTTATTGTGAATTAACAAATGCTGTGATTCAATTAAATAAATATATGCGTTGCAGGTTTAATATATGTGCTTCGTTCACAGTAAATGCTGCTCCACATAAACTATTATTGTTTACACTTATTGATGTCCACATATTTAAGAAATTACAGTGGCTGCAGCATTTCTGTCAGGAAAATAATGGCCAAATATTAAAGATGAAGTGGACTTTTCAATTAAATGTTGTTTAGTCAGTATTAAAGAAGTAGAAGAATTTTTAGTAATATATCATGTATTATAACAATTTTGTTCAATAAAACCATGATCGCTTGCTTTAAGTACTTTATTGAAATTTTGTTTGTTTAGGTCTTTTTTTATTACTACAAAAAAGATGCCCTAATACTATTACAGTTCTTTAAAAATATCTTGAATCTAGAAATTTTTCTATTGTGCATTTCCTGTTTTCATTTTCATTTTAAAGTTTTAGTTTATTAATTTTTGTTTCAGTTTTAGTGATTTTTTTTTAATACGTTATGTTAAACCATATGATGACTTGCTTTTAATACTCAATTTAAACTAATAGTTGATTTCTATTTTGTTCACATAGGTCTAATTTTATTACAACAAAAAAATTATAATAATCTGATTACTTGATTAATCACCAAAATAATCATAAGTGACAGCCCTAATAATATTAAAATATCATGAATCTAGAAATGTTTTTGTATTTGCTGTTTTTGTTTTAATTTTAAAGTTTTAGTTTATTAATTTTAGTTTTAGTATTCAATTTAATGCTTATTTTAAGTAATAATCTAACATGGTTTTAGTTTGAGTTAACTATAATAATCCTGCCCTGTACATTATTCAAAACATTTTATGTGCCCCAATATAAATAAAGTTATGCAGCTTTGAAATGGCATGATACACTGGAACACACATTTCAGATAGACTGTAATAACCTTTAACCTAATTTGTGATCTGTGACGTTGATAAACTACTTGTCAAGTTTAAGATATACGATAACAGTCCAGCTGGGCAGGCTTTAAACTCTTGTGTTCCTTCTGCATGTGTAGCAGGGCAGCGTGTCAGAGAACAGGTTGACATTTGTGATAACAGAGTTTATTTAGGGTAAAATGATGGCACTGTGTTTTCAAAGCTAGACATAAAATTGACCTATATTTGTCCAAAACAAAATGGTAATTGTTTAATTAAATTATAATTTTTTTTAATTAGAGCACTTTTTTAGTTTGAGTAAAGAGTCATTAAATTTAATAATTTTGTCCAGATTTGCATGTGTGTTTGTTCAAAAGTTTGAGTACGACTTTAAAAAAAAAAAAAAAAAAAATTATATTTTTTTTTAGGAAGGATACATTAAATTGATCAAAAGTGACCGTAAACAAGTGTTACAAAAGACTCCAAAAGAATCCTGATAAAATGTCATATTTTCAGAAAAATATGAAGCAGCACAACTGTTTTCAACATTTCTAATAATTTTTCTTAAAAAGCAAATACTGAATATTAAAATGATTTTTTTTGCAAATCATGATGATAAATTCAATTTTGCATCACAGAAATAAATTGTTTTAAAAGATATTCAAATAGTAAACAGCTATTTGAATTGTTATAATATTCAGGAATATTACTAGTTTTACTGTATTTTTTTTTATCAAATACAAATAATGAACAGACTTCTTTCAAAAACTTCTGAAAAATCTTATCAACCCCAAACTTTTGAACTTTTTAAAATCTAATATTTTTTCATATTATTTCAGCTTTGTTTTGGGGTTTTTAAATTTCATAAAAAATATATATAAAATATGAAATATAAATTAAGTAAATAATAATTTAAAAAATTATTATGTGTGATGGTGAGACTATTGTTAGACTAAATTGATCTAAGCAAATTTAGATAATCTAGATTTATAGTAACAGCACAATTTATTTCATTTTCTTTTCTTTTCTTTTAGGGTTAGCTTTAATTTTTGTATTTTATTTATTCCAGTTCTTAATTTTAGTACTTATTTTTGTTTAGTTTAGTTTTTAGTTTTAGTTTTTTATATTATATTTTATTATATTTTAGAGTTAGCTTTCATTTAAAAATCTAATTATTAATTTTAATGCTTTAGTTTAAGTTTTTGTCTTTTATTTATTTTATTTTAGGGTAAGCTTAAATTTATTATTATTATTAATATTATTATTATTATCCCAGTTGTTTATTTTAGTGCTTCGCTTTTATTTAGGTTTAAGTTTTATTTTATTTTATTTTATTTTAGGGTTAGCTTTAATTTCTTAATTTTTTTCCCCAGTTATTTGTTAATTGTAGTGCTTCACATATTTTTGTTTAGTTTAGTTTTTATTTTTAGTTTTTTATATTATATTTTATTATATTTTAGAGTTAGCTTTAATTTAAAAATCTAATTAATTTTAGTGCTTTAGTTTAAGTTTTTGTCTTTTATTTATTTTATTTTAGGGTAAGCTTAAATTTATTATTATTATTAATATTATTAATATTATTATTATTATCCCAGTTGTTTATTTTAGTGCTTCGCTTTTATTTAGGTTTAAGTTTTATTTTATTTTATTTTATTTTATTTTAGGGTTAGCTTTAATTTCTTAATTTTTTTCCCCAGTTATTTGTTAATTGTAGTGCTTCACATATTTTTGTTTAGTTGAAGTTTTTATGTTCTATTTCATTTAATTTTTTTTTTTTCGTTTAAGTTTAACTTTTATTTTATTTTAGGGTTAGCTTTAATTTGTTCATTTTTACCCAGTTATTTGCTAATTGTAGTGCATCATTTATTTTTGTTTAGTTGAAGTTTTTATGTTCTATTTATTTAATTTTATATAATTTTATTTTTAATTTTATTTTAATTGTCTTTTTAGTTAAGTTTTAACTTTTATTTTATTTTAGGGTCAGCTTTAATTTGTAAATGTTTTCCCCCAGTTGTTTGTTAATTGTAGTTAGCTGTAGTTCTTCAATTATTTTTGTTTAGTTACAGTTTTTTTATCTTCTTTTCCTTTATTTTATTTTAGGGTTAGTTTGAAAAAAAAAAAAAGATATTGAATTTTTTTTTTTTTTTTTCAGATTTATTGCAAGAACAGGCTCAGTCTTGAAAGACATTTTACTCTGTTTCTCAAAAAGCACAAGCAGTGACTGCAAAGAGTGAGATCTCGATGCAGTGAGCTGTTGTTTACTATTGAGAACCTGTCAAAACTCAAACCCTCGGGGTGATTTCACAACAATCACACTAGTGAGGTGACGTGTAATGGGGACAAAGATTCATGTCAGAGCATTGCTGATATTATTGTCAGTTTACTCACAGAAAGCACACATGCGTTTTAGAGCTTAATAAAATCAAATTAGCAGTAAATGTTTAGTGCTTGCCAAGTCAAGCATCATTTTTATTGTTGTTCATACTTGAGGTTAATGATTGAGCATAACATTTCACCCATAACCTACTAAATATTTCAACATGATTCACAGTAGCCCACAGTCATAAGTACGTCTCATTATTAGACTCTGAATCATTCTTCAGGATCCTGAAGCGTTTGAATGAACGAATGCTCTGATCCAGCGGAGTTTTGTTGACTCTCCTCAGCTGCGCTGTTATGTAAGCACAGATGTCTTTTGCCCGCGTTTGCTCCACATATTCACATTACTGATATGAGCATCTAATGTGCTCAAAGGTCTCGTTGATATTATAATCTTCGTTGATATTATAATCTTCGTTTATCGTGCAACATCCAATGATAAACATCAAATAATTTAGCATTTTGATTTAGATTTTACAATAGTCTCTTAACAGTGTTATTTCAGGTTATTTATATACTTTTGCAGGTTTTACTGTAAAATTTATGAATTAGCTTTTACTTTTGTATTTTCAGTTTTTATTTTTAATTTAAATTTTTAGTTTTTTAAAGTGCTTTTGTTATATATATATATATATATATATATATATATATATATATATATATATATTTAAATTATTACGATTTAGTTTTTGTTTTGAGTTATTCATTTTAGTGCTTTTTTATTTTATTTTAGGGTTAGCTTTAAAAAAAATATATTGTACTTTTATTACTTTATTATTGCTTATTTTTGTTTATTTTATTTTATTTTATTTTATTTTAGGGTTGGCTTTTTTATTCCGTAAAAAAAAAAATTTTAGTACTTCAATTATTTTTTATAATATTTCATTTTATTTATTCCATTTATTAATTTTATTGCTTTTTGTTTAGTTTAAGTTTTTACATTTAATTTTATTTGGTTTTATTTTAGGGTTGGCTTTTTTTAATTCCAGTTATTCATTTTAGTAAAAGAAAATGACTTTTTATTTTATTTTATTTTAGGGTTTTCTTTAATTTAGTAAAAAACAAAATACAGTTATTAATTTTAGTGCTTCACTTATTTTTGTTTATTTATTTTTTTATTTTTTTTATTTTAGCTTTAATTTCGTAAAAAAAATAATTTTAGTACTTCAATTATTTTTTTATAATATTTCATTTTATTTATTCCAGTTATTAATTTTATTGCTTTTTGTTTAGTTTAAGTTTTTACATTTAATTTTATTTGGTTTTATTTTAGGGGTGGCTTTTTTTAATTCCAGTTATTCATTTTAGTAAAAGAAAATGACTTTTTATTTTATTTTATTTTATTTTAGGGTTTTCTTTTATTTAGTAAAAAACAAAATACAGTTATTAATTTTAGTACTTCAATTATTTTTGTTTAGTTAGAGATTTTATCTTTTGTTTATTTTATTTTAGCTTAATGTTTTTTATTCCAGTTTTTTTTTTTGCTTTACTTTTTGTTTAGTTTAAGCCTTTATCTTTTATTTATTTTAATTTAGAGTTAGCGTAATTTTTTTTCCCGTTTATTAATTAATTTATTTTATTATTTTATTATTTAATTTTTTTATTTTATTTTAGGGTTAGCTATATATATATATATATATATATATATATATATATATATATATATATATATATATATAATTTCCAGTTATTAATTTTAGTGCTTCACTTATTTATTTGAAGTATATATCTTTATTTATTTTATTTTAGGGTTGGCTTTTTTATTCCAGTTATTAATTTTAGTGCTACACTTATTTTTGTTTAGTTTTTATTTTATTTTATTTTATTTTATTTTATTTTAGCTTTAATTTCGTAAAAAAAATAATTTTAGTACTTCAATTAGTTTTATAATATTTCATTTTTATTTATTCCAGTTATTAATTTTATTGCTTTTTGTTTAGTTTTTACATTTTATTTTATTTTAGGGTTGGCTTTTTTTAATTCCAGTTATTAATTTTACTAAAATAAAATGACTTTTTATTTTATTTTAGGGGTTAGCTTTAATTTTGTAAAAACAAAATACAGTTATTAATTTTAGTACTTCAATTATTTTTGTTTAGTTGAAGATTTTATCGTTTGTTTATTTTATTATTTTATTTTATTTTAACTTAATGTTTTTTATTCTAGTTATTAATTTTTTTGCTTTACTTTTTGTTTAGTTTAAGGCTTTATCTTTTATTTATTTTAATTTAGAGTTAGTGTAATTTTTTCCAGTTATTAATTTTAGTGCTTCACTTATTTATTTGAAGTATATATCTTTATTTATTTTATTTTATTTTATTTTATTTTATTTTAGGGTTAGCTTAAAAAAATAATTAATTAAATTAAATTAAATTAATTTCCAGTTATTAATTTTATTGATTTATTCACTTATTTTTGTTTAATTGAAGTTTTTTCTTTTATTTTGTATCAGATGTATTCCATACCTAAGAAGATTAGCTTTGATTTCTATATTTTTAGTATTCATTTTAATTGTAGTTAAATTTTTAGTATTTTTATGTCACTTTTGTCATTTTTATCAGACATTATTTAAGCCATTTACCACAAAAATCCTTGAAGAACACACTGACTTCAGTACAATAGAGCCAAAAGTGCTAAAATGTTCATTTCTGGGTTTTCGCCAGCAAAAATACATTACAAGCACTTTTTAGTAGTTGATCGGTCTTATAAGTCTTTCTGTCTACTTCTGCTCAGAAATGATTCATGTTGCAGACATGAGCAATACCTCAATTTTGATGGACTACTACATTTATTTGTGCCTGGGGATCAATAAAACAATGGAAAAATCCCATAGACTTGCATTGAATGCATTCTAGAAGCCTTATTTTTGAAAACTGATTGTTATTGGTCATGTTCTGGGTTATAATGTCTTTACTTCCTGCAGGGTCATCCGCTTCATTGTTCGCCATGTGAAGTACTTCCTGGGTCTGCGCTATCAGGTCAGAGGTTGGGAGCATCTACAGACGGACGGACCCTACGTCATCATCTCCAACCACCAATCATCACTCGATGTGCTAGGTGAACAAATGCATACGACCAATCAATACTCACGTGTTTGGTATCACTATTATTACAACTTTAAGCTATTTAAAAAAGGTTAGGGTCAAACTTTCTACATACAAACCCAGATGTCACATGATCGCACTAGTGTTTGTTCATCTCTGAACTCTGAAGGCATGATGGAGATCTTGCCGGACCGCTGCACGATGATTGCCAAGAAGGAGCTGATATGGGCCGGGACGGTGGGCATGATTTGCTGGCTAGGAGGAATCGTCTTCATCAACCGCCAAAAGACCAGCGACGCCAAAAACGTCATGTGTGACGCTGCTAAAACCATGTTGGCCGACAAGGTCTGTCTTTGCTGTGATCAAATAGTTTACCTGACAATTCATTCAGTTCGACTCTCTTAGCATTAGCTCTTACTTTATTAATTGACTTTAATATGATCCTACTGAAGCACAATTTCTTCTTTAACCTAAAGTTGTATTTAATAGCCAAATTCCAAGTGAAAAATTACACTTTCCATCAATCTTGAAGAGAAAAGCAATGCAAACATATGAGGACAAGGTTCTCGTATAGTGTTATACAGTTTTATGTTTATTTGTCAGTTTAGATTCATTTCATATTTATTTAGAATTGCTAGATAAAGTAGTAGTTGAGTATAATTTTATTTTATTAATTGCATATATTTATACATTTATTTTATGGTTAGCTTTAATTTTGTGGGGGAAAAAAACAAATTAAAAAAAGTATTTTATTTTAGGGTTATCTTTTTTTTTTCAAATATTTATTTAATATTTTTTTCATTAATTTTTTAACATATATATATATATATATATTTCAGTTTTCATTTTAATTTTAGTTTATTTTTTATTTTTATTATTTTATGTGCTTTTGTCATTTTTTATTTGACATTATTTCAGGCATTTAGCCAAAAAATCCTATTTTTATTTTATTTTTATTTTATTTTATTTTATTTTAGGGTTAGCTATAATTTTTTTTATTTTATTTCCAGTTATCAATTTTAGTGCTTCACTTATTTATTTGAAGTTTATATCTTTTATTTTACTTTATTTTGGGTGGACTTAAAAAAAAATACAATAAAATTCCAGTTATTAATTTTAGTGATTACTCACTTATTTTTGTTTAGTTGAAGTTTTTATTTTATTTATTTATTTATTTTTTATTAATTATTATTTTTTATTAATTATTTTATTTTAGGGTTATCTTTTTTTCCAAATATTTATTTAAGATTTTATCATTAATTGTTTTAAATATATTTTCAGTTTCATTTTAATTTTAGTTTATTTTTAAGTATTTTTTTTTACGTGCTTTTGTCATTTTTATTAGACATTATTTTAGGCATTTAACTAAAAACATCCTTTAGAAGTGCTAAAATGTTCATTTCTGTGTTTTACCTGGGGTTTCGCCTTATCTTGTATATTTATTTTATATTTATTTAGAATTGCTAGATAAAGTAGCAGTTGAGTATTATTTTATTTATTTATTATATGCATATATAAGAAAGTTTTCACCTTTTAAAACTGATTAATAATTTATTATTTTTAACTACAATCTTAAACATGAAATAAAACAGTTTCTTTTCGTCTTTATCTAACAATTCTAAATAAATAATATAAATCTAAACTGACAAATAAAGTCGTAGTTTAGTATTATTTTACTTATGCATTGTTAAATATAAAAATATATACAAAATGATTAATTTTTTAAAATGCAAATTAATATTTCAACTGATATATCATTTTATTGTTATATTTAGCTACTTTTAAAGATGAGTTAAACCATTTTAAACGTTTGTCAATTTATTACTTTTTAATTTATTTAGAGTTTTTTTTATTGATTTTGTTTATATACATACCTAAAATGTTTAAATATATATAAGAAAGCTTTTATCTTTTAAAAATTAATTTATTTTTATAAGTAATTAGTTTATATTTAACCACAATCTTAAACATAAAATAAAACAAATTTCAGTCTTTATTTGTCAATTTATATTTAACAGAATTGATAAAATGTTCAACTACAACTCGTATTTATTTATTATATGCATATATTTATACGTTAAATATAAAAATATATGCAAAATTATTCATTTTTAAAATTTATTTTTGTCAGTTTATATTTATTTAGAATTGTAATACTATTTCACAATATTACAGTTTTTTTACTGTATTCTTCATAAAATAAATGCAGCCTTGGTGAGCAGAAAACACTATTCAAAAATATTGAAAAGTTTTACAGACATTTAAAATATCTTGTTTTTTATGTATTAATTTTAGTTTTAATGTATTTTTTAGTAAATGATGCTTGAGTGATTGTAGTTTCAGGGATATTACCTTATATCATTACTTGAAATAAAATAAATAACTAAATAAAATAATTTAATGTTTTTTATGTATTTTATTTTATTTCAGCAGGTTTCCAAGGCAAGATTTAAAGGTTGTATTTATTAAAAAAAAAGAAATTAAAACAACAAAACTATTAAAAATGACAAAAACACACAAAAAATATTAAAACTTTAACTAAAATGACCATGACTGTAGAAAGTATAAAAATAAAACCTAATTCAAAATAATCTATAGTATCTAAGTGATAAAAAAATAACACTGCTTTGCCCTTTTGATTCCTTTTCCTGCTTTTAAATTAATTTTTTTTGTTTAAAATTTGTAATGTGATATGTATTCTGTTGATGGCTTAGAACTGTGACGTTCCTATGGAGAAAATAAAAAGGAAAATGCAACCAAAACCACTGAAAATATGAACTAACTTGCATTATTTTTCAATGCTGAACATTCAAATAATGGTAGAGATATCATGCTTGATTTGGAAAGTAAATTGTAACCTGGATTTGCATTTGTTAATCTATATTACATGATATATTACTATCAGCCTTTATTGCTCTAGTAGGGTGTTGTAAATCAAAATTTGTGTCTGCATTGAACTTTCCCTAGATCCGATTGTGGGTGTTTCCAGAAGGCACACGGAATCAGAACGGTGGGCTTTTGCCCTTTAAAAAGGGAGCGTTTCATTTGGCCATTCAAGCACAGGTAAGTGTTACTAGTGAGACACCGTCTCTTATACTTGACCTGATGTAACCTGACTTGTAGTGCAAAGTACATAGCTTTAATAGTTTGCATTGCACAACCTGAACAAGCTTGAGCTCAAAGGTCCCTCATTAACGTGGGTCAGAGGTAGCAAGGGAGATTGTTTTTATGCATGTGGTGTTGTGTCTTGTCTTCACCAGCAGAGGAAGCTGTCGTTCCTAGTATATTTTAGTGTCTGGCTCCTGTTTTGTTTTAGTGCAGCCACATAAAAACTTTCACTCTTGTGCATTTGGTCTGCACAAAGTCATTTCCAAAGCCACATGTAACATTCCTTCATTGTTTGTTCTTTTTTTGTGGCTTGTGAATAAACTAGAGAAATAAACCAATTGGACTGTATTAGAAGAATCTAATGCATGGCGGTATTTAGACTTTAATACTTCCTGTTTCTTTTTTAAAACTTGACGTTGTTAATGTTTTATATATATATATATATATATATATATATATATATATATGTATATGTGACCCTGGACCACAAAACCAGTCATAAGGTTAAATTTTACAAAACTGAGATATATACATCATATGAAAGTTCAATAATTAAGCTTTCTATTGATGCATGGTTTGTTAGGATAGGACAATATTTGGCTGAGATACATCTATTTGAAAATCTGGAATCTGAGGGTGCAAAAAAATCTAAATACTGAGAAAATCACCTTTAAAGTTGTCCAAATTAAGTTCTTAACAATGCATATAACTAATCAAAAATTACATTTTGATAGGTTTACAGTAGGAATTTTGCAAAAAATCTTCATGGAACATGATTTTTACATAATTTCCTAATGATTTTTGGCATAAAATAAAAATCAATAATTTTGACCCATACAAAGTATTTTTGGCTATTGCTACAAATATACCCCAGCGACTTAAGACTGGTTTTGTGGTCCAGGGTCACATATGTAAGTATATATAGTGTTAAGTTATATTTATATACTTTCAAATACAGCAGGGAAAATAAGTATTTGACACATCAGCATTTTTATCAGTAAGGGTATTTCTAAGTGGGCTATTGACGCAACATTTCCACCAGATGTAGCCATCAAGACAAATATTGAATTCATACAAAGAAATCAGAACATTTAAGTATACAAGTTGAGTCATAATAAATAAAGTGAAATGACAGGGAATTATATATATATATATATATATATATATATATATATATGTATATATATATATATATATATATATATGTATATATATTAACAAATTTAAATAAATATTGAAAATGGTTTACTTTATATTTAAGATTGTAGATAAATATATTAATTGATTAATTTGCATTTGATTTGTACATTTATTTTTATTTGTTTGTTTATTTCAGTTTTGTAGTTTGAAAGCAGTTTTTCTTGTTGTTTTGACATTTGTTCTTTTGAAACAGGATGTTAGTGCAGAACATAAATGTCCTTTTTTGTTTTATAATAGACAATAAATTCTGTCACAGCTGAATAAACCACTCTTTTTTTTTCAACTTTTAGTAGAGCACTAGCATATTGATTAGGCTCAACACTAACAAAATCTAATCTTTCCACAAAACTCTAGGCTTTCACGTCTTTCTCAACTAAAAGTAAAACACAACAATTGCATTTCCATGGCCACAACAAAATGTTTTGGAAGATTGCTGTAATGACTGAATATGTAGATCATTTGTCACAAGTTCATGTGAGGAGAGTAATTTGTGCTGAAAACGTGTTTATTTTTTTAAGTTTGACTTTCTATGTTCAGAATACAGTAATATGAATCATGTGTGTGATGATGCATACTGATATCAAAAATGGCAGACTGACATAATCAAAACCAGATGAGCTGTGAGTTAAGGCGGACAGACATCACTTAATCTAGACTAGAGTAATAGAGGCCTGGTGGTTCTCATTAGTTAAGGTAAAGTATGTGAACAATCTAGGCCGTATCTTATCTTTTTATATCTGTGTTTTACATTTTGGCATTGTGCAGATATAACTTGTGCAACCTAGGAATTTTATACAGTCTAAACTTTAAATAAAGCAGGAATGGCTTACATTTTAAAATATGTAAAAATATTTATATAAATATATGAAATAAAAAAAAATATTACTGATGTTTCTTATCTTTTAAACTGCTTATTGGTCAGTTTGAGTTTTTTATATTTAGATTGAAATTTAGTAGTTGATAATTTCATATTGTTTATTTATTAAATTATAGTATATATTTATATTAATATTTTAAAATTTTAAAAAGAATTTTTAAAATAATTATTTTACTGTTATATTTATAACAAGAATTTTTAGTAGTTGTCAATTATATTTATTTAGAATTTTTAAATAATTTCGTGATTGATTTTCATATTATTACTTATTATTATTAGTATTTTGTACGTACAATATTCATATATTTCTACATTTTTAAATTAGTAGCTGCTTCTTTCTCATTTTTGACATGTAAAATATATGCAAAATGCGTTTTTTTTTTATATTTAACTATATTTTCAGAATTAAACTTTTTTTTAATT
Organism: Garra rufa; assembly: GCF_049309525.1. Taxonomy (NCBI): domain Eukaryota; kingdom Metazoa; phylum Chordata; class Actinopteri; order Cypriniformes; family Cyprinidae; genus Garra; species Garra rufa. The sequence goes on along the minus strand of NC_133365.1, from coordinate 3,267,117 downwards.
GTTTATTTTATTGTTTAATTATAATACAAATATAACAAGACATCATCAAAACAAAAACAAATATTTATGTTGGTTTGTTTATATATATTTAGAATTTTTAAATAAATTAATAGTTGATTCTTTCGTTTTCTAATTATTATTTTTTTCTGTATTATATGCATATATTTCTACAAGAAAAATATATGCCAAATGCATCATTTTAGTTTTATATATTTTTTTTTTTTACATTTTTTGACATGAATTAAACATTTCAAAATATTTATGTTGAATTTTTAAACAATTGGGTAATTATTGGGTAATTATTTTATTTTTCTATATTTTTATTTATTTTTAAACTGACATATTCACACACGCTGTCCAGCTATGTCGTCATGAGAAACAACGACTCTGGATCTATTATTAGTCTGGGAGGATAGTTCAGTCTGTGTATGATCATATTTTTGTGTGAGAGAGCGTTTCTAATCCCTGCTGACTTACTGTCTGCTGTACTGCACACTGTCAAACCATCCTGCTCTCTCTCTCAGGCTCCCATCATACCCATCGTCTTCTCTTCCTACAATAACTTCTACCTTCGAAAAGAGAAAGAGTTCAAATCAGGTAAAGCACATTGCAAACATATGTTATGGAGAAACAAAAGACCTTTTGTGTAAATTAAAGAGAAAGAAAAGACAGAATTGTGAGAAATAAACTTGCAATTGTGAGAAAAAAAGTCTGATTTGCGAGATAAAGTCTCAATAACCACATACATGCAATAAAAAAAAATGAGAGAAGTAAACTCACAATTATGAGGGAAAAAACAAGAAAAAACTGTCAGAATTGCAAAATAAAAAGTTTTTTTTAATCAGTGGCGGAAACAAGAAAAAAACTGAATTGCAAGACTGCAGACTTCTGCAGACTTATGAGATATAAAGTGAAGTTCTGAGTAGAAAAAGTCAGAATTATGTGACACAAAATCAAAATTTGAGAAAAATATGTTCAAATATGAGTCTTGATATGTTTATTTGTTTTCTGTGTCTGAATTGTGAGATATAAACTTGAAGTTGGGAGAGGCAAATTTGCAATAAAAGTCACTTTACCTTGGGTTTTTTGGCAGGAAAAAAAATACAATTGCAGATGTAAAGGTCCAATTCTAAAGAAAAAAGGATTGTGAGATAAAAAGTTGTAATTTTTTTGTCAGTAAAAATAGTACCTTTTTTTAATTTTAATTCTGTTGGAAACCTAAAAAAAGCAGAATTGTGAGGGGGAAAAGTAAAAAAAAAAATTAGTTTCCCATTCCATGCAGTAAGAAAACAATTGCAAGATGTAAACCAGAGTTATGAAGAAAAAAGACTCAGTTGTGAGAAAGTAAGAATTGCTAAATAAAAAGTCGCAAAAAAAGAATTGCAAGATCTAAAAATGTCTCTAAAAAGTCATAATGACTTTTTTTGGCAGTAAAAAATAAATGTGACCCTGGACCACAAAACCAGTCATAATGTTAAATTTTAAAAAACTGAGATGTATGCATCATATGAAAGTTCAATAAATAAGCTTTCTATTGATATATGGTTTGTTAGGATAGGGCAATATTTGAAAATCTGGAATCTGAGGGTGTAAAAAAAACTCAAAATACGGAGAAAATCACCTTTAAAGTTGTCCAAGTTAAGTTCTTAACAATGCATATTACTAATCAAAAATTACATTTTGAAATATTTATAGTAGGAATTTTGCAAAAAATCTTCATGGAACATGATCTTTACTTCATTTCCTAATGATTTTTGGCATAAAAGAAAATCAATAATTTTGACCCATACAATGTATTTTTGGCTATTGCTACAAATATACCCCAGCGACTTTAGACTGGTTTTGTGGTCCAGGGTCATATATATATAATTGCAAGATATAAACTTGCAAGTCTGAGGGGGAAAAATAAACCTCACAATTGAAAGACAAAAAAATTAGAAATTTAATATATTTGTATGTTTATGTGTCTGAATTGTAAAATATAAACTTGCAATTGCAAGAGAAAAAGTCAAAACAGTGTGATAAAAAGCAGTTGCTTTTTTATTTAAATTCTGCTGGAAACAACAACAGAAAAGCTCAATTATGCGGAATTATCTTTTTTGTTTTCTATTCCCTGCAGTACAAAAAACAACATCTGTGAGATGTAGACTCAAAACTATGAGGGGGAGAAATCGTGAGAATAAAGTAAAAATTGCTATAAAAAAAAAGAATTGCAAGATCTGAAGCCGCAATTCTGAGGAAAAAACAGAAGTGAGATATAAACTTGCAGTTCTGAGAAGAAAAGTCAGAATTATGTGACAAAATTCAAATTGAGAGAAAAAGTCTGAGTTTTGATACGTTTATGTCATCTGTGTCTGAATTGTGAGATATAAACTGTGCAGTTGCAAGACAAAAAGTTTAAATTGTGAAAGTCAAAACTGCAATAAAAGTAAAAAAATGTAAACTTAAAATTATGAGGGGAAAAAAGTCACAATTATCTATTTAGTTTTCTATTCCCTGCAGAAAACAACTGTGAGATGTAGACTCAAAGTTATGATGGGGAAAAAATGAAAAATTGCTTTAAAAAAAAAAAAAAAGAATTGAGATCTGACATAATATGAGATATAAACTTGTAGTTCTGAGAAGAAATGTCTGAATTGTGAGATGTAAACTTGCAACTGCGAGATTAAATTCCAATTATCTTTTTTATGCTATGGGAACAAGCTTCCATATAAACTAAGAGCATGTTGATGATAATGTCTGTGATTTCTGCACAGGAACCATCACTCTGAAAGTCCTCCCAAAGATCGAGACGAAGGGACTGACAGCAGATGACGTGACGACGCTCTCCGAGCAATCGTTCGGCGTCATGCTTTCGGCCTTCCAAGAGATCTCCGGCAAAAGCGTGCAGAGCAACGGGCCGTCCAAACACTGAGCGCCCTGCTGCTGTCACGCTCTTTCATTCGCTCCGACAACAAGGATGGCTTGAGACTACGTCTTCGTCGTCGTCGTGGTGGTGACGGTAACCATGACAACCAGGCGCTTTAGTATCCTCTCCGACGTCGTCATGAAGCAGGAACACATGTCCATACAGACACCTTGACCTTCACCTTGACTATAGTACATACAGCAGATGTTACCTTAGCCTAGTTTCGATCTCCTGTTGAACTCCAGGGGGCGCTAAGCGGCGTTGTTTCTCGGCGTGACGCTGGCTCGGACTGCTTTTGTCGGCGACGGGTTGAGTTTTGGAGCGACGCCCCGAGAACATCGTGGATGTGCGTTCGACATGCATGCCTTTTCTATGTTTCTCTTCCTTTCACTGATCTACAAAGACTCGTTCTGTTCGTTTGTGTAGGTCACTTTTTCCTCAAGGTTCTCTGCTTGCGTTATGGGAAATCGTGTGTTCGGTTTTACTTTGATGCAAGAGTTTGTTTTTTTTTCTTTATAGACACCCCTTTATTGATTTATTGACCAAAAAGACTCATTTGGAAATGTCCGATACACTCCATAGGAAAGCTTTTTGTGTCGTCACACCCAAGGATTCGGAAAACTGCGTATTAGTTCTGTTTACGTTTTTGTCATTACAAAGATTTAGTTGGTAACGAATATTTCCATTGTCACCGTTCAAGTGCGGCTTATTCCTGTGCCATGTGTCCAAAGTGTCTCAGCCGTTGGCTGCATATAAAGGTAGAATATTGTGGAAAAACACTATTGATTATTGATCTGTGATCAGGATTGTTTGATTAGAGTTTAGAATAGAAATACGTTCCGGTTGGCTTTAGTTCAGTGCTTTTGGTCATTTCCATTTTATTTTGGTTCGTTTTCAGGCTACACAATGACTTTTCATTTAGAAAAATGTGTTTTAATCCTTTTGTTTAAACTAAAAACCATTTATGAGTAAATTATTATTATTATAATAACTAATTGAAAAAGTATTATCTAACACCTTATATAGACTGTGGCGTTATCTAAGCAGCTGATTAAACTCAAATGTGTTTAAGAGCCATTATTACTATTCAGATTTTAAAGGACAAACTAAAAAAATACATTTATTTTACACTGCTGTTCAAAAGTTTGTGATCAGTACATTTTTTTTAATCTCTTATGCTCATCAAGGCTGTATTTATTTGATTAAAAATACAGAAAAAACAATAAATATTTTTGCAATTTCTAATACTGGTTTGCCATTTTAATATACTTTCAAATGTAATTTATTCCTGTGATATAAAGCTGAATTTTCAGCATCATTACTGCAGTCATTAGTGTCACATTTCCTTCAGAAATCATTCTAATATGCTAAAAACGGAATAAACACTATTTAATTTTTTTTAAAGAATCCTGAAAAAAGTGTCACAGGGCCCAAAAAATATTAAGCAGGTTTAAACAATATTAAAATGTTTTGACATTGATTATCAACCAGCATATTAGAATGATTTCTGAAGGATCATGTGACACTAAAGACTGGAGTAATGATGCTGAAACTGCAGCTTTATAGCACAGGAATAAATTACATTTGAAAGTATGTTCAAATATCAAACTGTTATTTTAAATTGCAATTATATTTCAGAAAATTCATTATTTTTTTAAACATAAAAAAACGTATTTTTCCGAAACTTTTGAACAGCAGTGTATGTTTGTTTGCAAATGCATTCTTTGAAAAGGAATTATTATAATGTAAATTGCTGAGGTTTGTAATAGTTTTAAGAGTTCGCAGATTGTCAGCGTCTAGTAATTGTCATGAGCTTATTTCTGCTCATACATCAGGTATTAAACTTTATCCTCAACCTTAAGGAAGTCCATATAAAAAATATATATATTTGAAAATTCACCATTTAATCTAAAAATGACTAGTTATTTAACACCTATTTATTAAACCAGACTGTATCGACAGCTTATGGCAGTAAATTAAGATGAAGATTTCTTATTACTTTCTAATCGCATTGCATTGTTGTTTAAAATCTTATATTTAATGCTCGATGTTGCATTTCTTATCGTTTAAGAATGTATAACATCTGATCCTTAATTTAATATGTACGATATTATTTAAGATGACTGAATTGTACGTATCACATATAATGGCTCGTGAACGAATGTTCAGTTTGGTTTTCGCTAAATGTCCAAATTAGGCCCTGTTATTAGTAAAAATTTTGCAGTTATTGAACCCTTTTATGTTTTGTATTAGGTCACAGATTTTATAACCTCCCTTGTTTTTGATGTAATTTTTGCCCTGCTGACTGAAAACCGTGCTGCGTTCACAAAACAATGTGTGAAACAGTGTGTACAAGGTGTTGTGTGATTTTCACCAAAGCTATTAAGGATGTACAACAGGTGACGCTTGTAAACGCTCTGATTATAAGATCCGTTAAACAAACCTGTCAGACATTTCATGGGCAGCCTTGTGTACGTACATGTGTGTGTGAATGAGAGAGAGAGAGAGTGTGCGAATGTGTCCATTGTGTGCTGAATGTGTTTGTGTGGTGACCCGACACACAAATGAGCTAAAGCCCATTGTAAAATCTGTAAAGTCATATAAGACGATGATTATATATAAAAATGTTGATTGTGGTAGAATCTGGATGCGACCTGTGTTAAGAACATCTAGGACAAAGAGTCAATAAAATCGTCTGTTTTTCCAATAGGAATGGTAGGATTTGTTATTGACGTTTGTCATCTCTCTATAAATTTATTTCTCTTTTTTATCACACACACATTTATTCAATCTAAATGAAAACACACTGTAGACTTATGACTTGTAGAATTTTGATACTAATTTAGCTCCATACTATACATTTACTATATATTTACAGTGCCTTGCAAAAGTATTCATAGCCCTTCATTTTTTTCACGTTTTGTTGCAGCATTATGTTAAACTGCTTTAAATTACCTTTTTTTCCCACATCAATCTACATCTCACACACCATAATGACAAAGCACAAAACAGGTTTGTAACAACTTTGCAAATTTATTAGAAATAAAAAACTGGAAAGATCCTGTTGCGTAAGTATTCATACCCTTTTCTGGGACACTCGAAATTTAGCTCAGGAACGTTCATATTGCTTCTAGATGTTACTACACTTCGAGTGGAGTTTAACTGTGGCTAATTCATTTGAATGAGTATGATTTAGAAAGGCACACACCTCTCAGAAAAGGTCTAACAGCTGAAAATGCATATCAGAGCAAAAACCAAGTCCTGAGGTCATGCCTGTCACATCATACCCAAAAAGACTTGAGGCTGTAAAGGTGTTTCAACTAAGTACTAAGTTTAGGGTATGAATACTTATGCAATGTAGTTATTTCTGTGTAATTTTTAATAAATTTGCAAATCTGTTTTTTGCTTTGTCATTATTATGGTGTATGGAGTGTAAATTTAATTAATAGGAAAAAACTAATTTAAGGGGCCGTTCACATGTCGCGCCTAAAAACGCGTGGAAAACGCTAGGCGCGCCGCTTTCTTCCTTATCAACAAAGCGCTCGGGCTAGGGATGCTCATTTCGGTTAATTTTCCTGACCGACAACCGCTGCTCGTTATCCGAACATTAACCGTTAACTGATAAAATTAGAATAATAATAATTTAAAATAAAAATAGAATGCACGAGTATCTGTGATGATACATTAAAAATACAAGCAAATGTTTTATTTTAACGTGCAAACAGCAGCATACAGAGTAACAACAAAAGCTGTATTGACATATACTTAAATTATCGCGCATCAGCAGCGGTTCTGAGAACAGAGAAAATCTGAATGAAAAAAAAAAAGAATAATATAAATAGGCCTACACTAAATATGTATAAATTAAATAACTACCTAATTAAGATGACAAAACTAAAACACACTGAATCCTTTTATGCGCTTTGAAGAACTGTACCGGTCTTATTCTTCTCGTCGGACATAAAAATATATAGCAGGCCAGCCAATACCTCAGTGTGCCTAGTTTTTAACATGTCCACATGCTGTACGGATAGGCAGGACCGCTGCCTGTTAACTTTTAGATCCGCGAAAAAAACACCATCACAAAAACCCTTTCAAATTGCGGTTCGGGACTTCCATCCACTGTCATATACGTGTGGAGAAGCGCGTGTTTTACAGCGTTCAGCAATAGCCAATCACAGACATGTATGTTGATTTGATTATCACTGTGGCCAATCAGAGGAGGCTATGTTACAATCCACTCACCAACCAAAGTGCCGGTTTCAGTTTTGCTGACTTCTACACTTTCGCGAACTCTCTTATTAAAACAAAGTGTTGGCATTATATAAATAAGAGATTAATTGTGCAGTCTAAAGGTTATTTTATTACTTTTTAATAACTTTATGAGATTGCGATGAACTACTCTAGGATGAGTGATAGCTTTCCAGTGATTGTAACGGGAGCGCCTATTGCGCACTTTCTAGACTATAATTCATTCAGAATTTGAATACATTCACTCACGGATTCACTCTCTGATAACCCAATAACGCCACTTGCCATTGAGTTGCATATACTACATCAGTTTACTAAGTAAAGGTGAAGCGAAATATGTCTGTCAGTACAGCCACAGCCACACTGCACGTGTCGACATGCGCGCGTGAGTAAACAGATAACTTACAAATAGCATTATTTCTTTCACCATGCAGCAAACGTAAAAAAAAAAAAAAAAAAAGAATAGAAAAAACACCTTTTAAACCGTTTAACTGATAGTAATAATCGGTTAAAATACTTACTGTCGGTTAACGGTTAAACGGTCAATATGAGCATCCCTAGCTCGGGCGCTTGCGCTCCGGAAGCGTCTGCCGTTTGCGCTCTAGCTCCAAGCCTATGCGTCTCCATGCATTGTTTCTTCTATTCGCGTCAAAATAATGGGGGCTTGACAAATCATAAAGTTCAGGAAATCCCTGGACCACAATGATGAGCTGCTCCTCCATGTTTCTGCTGAGGTTTCAATGTAACGGAAAAACGTGAGGAAGCCGATTGGTTAGTTCATGTCACATGACCTGCGGTGCGCTTGCGACATTCTGAAAAGTTGAGATGTTTTTAAATCGATGCGGTGCGGACACGCCTGGAAAAAAAAGACCGCGTCGCTTCCAATATGCGCGCAAGCCGCGCGTCTCCATTTGAAATAACGAACTTGCGTGCGCATAAGACGCTTCATGTGAACGGCCCCTAAAGCAGTTTAACATAATGCTGCAACAAAACAAAATGTGAAAAAGGGGTATGAAGGGGTATGAATACTTTTGCAAGGCACTGTCAATCCTAAAAAGTAATGTTTGTTGTTTATTAAATCTAAATGGAAACATACTGTACATTTATTATTACAGAAAAACGCAAAACCTTAAAGAAAAAAATGCATTTCTTGATGAGCATTTTTTTGCACCACTTTTGATACTATTTTAGCTCCATATTATACATTTGAATATAGTTACTATATCTATATATTTAAATCTAAGAAAGTGTTTGTTGTTTAATAAATCTAAATGACAACATATTGTAGACTTATTACTGCAGAAAAACGCAAAACCTTAAAGAAAAAAAAGCATTTCTTGATGAACATTTTATTTGCACCACTTTTGATACTATTTTAGCTCCATACTATACATTTGAATATAGTTACTATATATTTCTCTGAATAAGTAATGTTTGTTGTTTACTAAATCTAAATCTACAGTGTGATTACTACAGAAAAACCCAGAACCTAAAAGAAAAATATTTGCTTTTTTTTTTGATGAACATTTTATTTGCACCACTTTTGATACTATTTTAACTCCATACTACACATTTGAATATAGTTACTATATCTATATATTTAAATCTAAAAAAGTGTTTGTTGTAAAAAAAAGTGTTTGTGACTTATTACTACAGAAAAACACAAAACCTTAAAGAAAAAAAAGCATTTCTTGATGAGCATTTTATTTGCACCACTTTTGATACTATTTTAGCTCCATACTATACATTTGAATATAGTTACTATATCTATATATTTAAATCTAAAAAAGTGTTTGTTGTTTAATAAATCTAAATGACAACATATTGTAGACTTATTACTACAGAAAAACAAAACCTAAAAGAAAAAAATGCATTTCTTGATGAGCACAAAATACGTTTTTATATTATTTATATTCACTAAATTAAATGTGGAAAATCAAAGAATAAAATTGTGAAATGTAAATTTGGTTGAATATTTGCATACTTAGTTTAATATATTCAGAAAATATGACTTACAAATGCTCAATTCACATTCACAAAAACTGATAGTTGACATATTTGCAAACACAAAATCAAGTTTAGAGTTTTAAAATAGCTGTTTGCATATTTAATAAATACACTAATTTTGATACTATTTTAGTTCCATGGTAAATCAGGTTTTGTCAAATTTAGACAACTTCTGGAGTATTTTTGCCTCCATACTATAGAAATATAAACCACAGAAAATCAATTTTGTACAAATTGTAAACTGAATGAACCGCAAACTCTAAAAATATTCAAAGTTTAAGCAATTTTATTACAAAAATGTAACCATAAAAATGATACAAAAAAAGAAAATACAATTTTGTATTTTTTTTCCCAATAGCAATACTCAGGACGAACATGGACTTATAAATATATATAAATTTACATTTCTCCTGACTCAAACTTACACATGGAGAGACCATACAGCCGCACTTACACAGGAAATTAAATGAAAGAAATACATAGAAAAACAATTGAAGCACCAGCACATGCACCAGAAACCTCCATTTTTGCTCAAACAGGAGTTTGTGTGCTTGACATGTTTTTTGAGTGGATTGAACATTTTTACATAATTCAGGCCCTTTGATCAGTACTGCAGTTGTTTATTTCGACTTCTCAGATATTGGTTTCACTTGAGGATCCAGCCCATCTTTGAGTGTTGATCTAGTTTTCCTGGCAGGCACCTGATAAAGATGTTTTTTGTTATTTTATCAGTTGAAACGGATTGTACAGAAATCTCACACACAAATATATGCTTACAGGCTCCGATCCGCTCCTCCAGGAACCCGACCTGCTCACTGAGCGAGTCGATGCGGTCTAGTTGCTGCAGAGAATGCGACAGGAAGTTGGTCCTCTCAGGCAGGAAGCTGTTAGTGTCTCCCACACCATCCAAGGGGAAGAGCGTGGTGAAGGGAGCCAGAACCATCTCTAGTTTCTACAGAGAGAGAGAGAGAGAGGAAGGTATTTTTACATTTGAGGACACTGAAATTATGACTTTACAAATAGGAAATATTAGGATAATGTTACCAGAGTAGTTCTTACAGTAGTTAATTATCTATTCATTATCTAAATTTAGATAAAATATAAAAACCTATTTAAAAAAAAATTCTAATGATAAATTTGAATTTAAAGTTTAACTTGATATACTAGCATAACTAAAACTAAGAATAAAATAAAAAATAATGAAAAAAAAAAAAATATATAAAAACTAATAAAAATGGCATAAACAACAAAATTACAAAAAATTCTATTAGCGAGAGCTATAATAGTAAAACTTAAAATGTAAACTAAAATTTAAATGTAAAATTTTTAAGTAAAATTAAATAAAAAAATAAAAAATAAATTCTATTAAAAATAAATTAAAATGGCAAAAACACACAAACAAAAATTTAGCTAAAAGGTAAAATGGAAAATAAAAAATGCTATTAATAATAATATTTAAAAAATCAAATTATCAATAAAAGCTATAATAGTAAAACCTAAAGTCTAAACTAAAATGTAAATGTAAACTTTTTAAATTTAAAAATTTATGATGTACTCAAATAGTCATATAAACTATCTAGACATATAAAAACGAATAAAAATGGCATTAACACACAACAAAATTACTAAACATTTAGCTAAAATACAATAAAAAGGAAAAAATTCAAACTATTAATAAACGTTATTAGTAAAACTTTTATTTATAAAAACTATCAAAAATGGCATAAACACAACAAAATAACTAAAAATTTAAATGGTAAAAAAATACTTTTAATAAAAAAAATCTAACTATATTAAATAAATAAAAATGGCATAAGCACACAACAAATTAACCAAAACTTTTTGCTAAAATAAAAAAATAAAAACTATTAAAAATAAATAAATAAAAATGGCGTAAACGCACAACAAATTTACCAAAACTTTTGCTAGAAGTAAAATGGTAAATAAAAAATACTAGTAATAATAATAAAAATAAATAAATCTAACTATTAATAAAAGCTATAATAGTAAAACATAAAACTAAACAAAAATTTAAATGTTAACTTTTTAAATAAAAGTAAAATTTAACTTTAAAGTTAAATCTTGATGTACTAAAATAACTAAAACCAAGATAAAATAAAAATTCATAAAAACGTATGTAGACATATCAAAAACAAAACAAAATATAATAAATAAATAAAAATGGCATGAACACACACAAAAAATCTTTTTGCTAAAAATAAATAAATAAAAATCGCATAAACACACAACAAAATAACCAAAACTTTTTGCTAAAAGTAAAATGCAATAAAGTACTATTAATAATAATAATAAAAAGTATTTTTAAAAAACAATTAATAAAAGCTAAACTAAATTAATTTAAATAAATGTAAACTTTTTAAAAGTAAAATTTAACTTTAAAGTTTACCTTGATGTACTAAAATATCTAAAATACATAACTATGTAAACATATCAAAAATAAAATATAATAAATTAATAAATAAAAATCGCATAAACACGCAACAAAATAACCAAAACTTTTTGCTAAAAGTAAAATGGAATAAAAAAAAGTACTATTAATAATAATAATAAAAAGTATTTTTAAAAAACAATTAATAAAAGCTAAACTAAATTTAAATAAATGTAAACTTTTTAAAAGTAAAATTTAACTTTAAAGTTTACCTTGATGGACTAAAATAACTAAAATACATAAAAACTATGTAAACATATCAAAAACTAAACAAAATATAATAAATAAATAAAAATGGCATAAACACACAACAAAATAACCAAACCTTTTACTAAAATTAAAAGAAAAATAGAAAAAAAATACTATTAATTTTTTTTTTTTAATTACCAAAATTGTAGTTAAAATAACACTGGTAAACTGCTTAGAATATTAAAAAATTGATTATTATTATTATTAAATATATTTTGGAAACATTAATTTCTGATGTGAAAACTGCTTATCAACAGATGAGAACAATAAAAACTGAAAATATGAAATAAACATAATTTAAAACTACAATACTGTATCAATAATGCTAAAATAACACTGCATACTGTCGCAAACTGGAATTTAAGTGAAATTAAAGGCAGTTTTTACTGTTCATATTCAGTCGTAAGCTTGCATTGATTTGTTACTATGTAAATAGTGTGAGTAATTGAGTGTGTCGTAAGTGTTTATTATTATTTACTCGCAATATATCTGTCAACACACTCTTTTCTGACCAGCAAAAGTGGTCAACGGTCACCTGCATCTGCTTGTGTTTAATGTTTCAGAACGTGAGATGTGTGAGCTCCACTACTGCTTTTAATTAAACTATTAGCGAGGCTTTGAACCAATAAGCTATTTTGGCAAAAGCACTACAGTTTCCCGTCGTTTGAAGTGGGATGTGTCCCGAGGGTGTATGTGTATATGTGTGTGTGTGTGTTTGTGTGTGTGTGTGTGTGTGTGAGACCTGCTCAAGGAGCTCCACTCTGTTTTTAAGGATCTGAACTTCTTCGGTAACATTTTCTGCCAATCCCAAACCTCCACCTTTAAGAACAAAAGAAATACACACAGAAATTAGAGACGGACCACACACACTTTGACATTCAGTCTTAATTAAAACCTGTAATGCAATGCACAACTCTGTTTTTGTTTTTTTAAGATCCAGGCTTTGAACATAAATAATGCTTATGTTCAGCATGCAACATACAAACACTCACGCACTGACTGGGAGATTTTGTAAGACTTTGAGAAAGCTGTGTTGTTTAATGTCATATTTCTGCATGTTCTTTGCGTGCATGATTCCATGATTAATATCCAAAGCAATCCCAGAGCAGACCAAAGAGCACAGACGAATAAAAAGACAGACATAAATAGAAATAGAAAGAGAGAGAATGAGTGGAGGGGGTGATAAAAGGGGGAAAGTTTGAGGTTTGGCAAGAATATCATGCAAATACTTCAATATGCAGTTGGGTCCAAAAGTCTGAGTCCACTAGTGAAAATGTTTGTTCTTTGTTTTCCAATTTATTAAAATAAATAAATAAATAAAAATTATATTATCTGTGTAGCGGTTTGAGTAAAAATATAAATTTAAATATTTACACAAATGTATTTATTAAGCATTTTTTATTTAATTTTTAAGTATTATTTATTAAATAAACTATTGATTCGTTGATTGATTCATTCAAAATAATGTATTAAGATATTAATGAAATTATTATTTAATTAAAACAATGTATTTTATTTCTTTAATTACTTTGATTTATTAGATCTTACATTATTTCTTAATTAAATAAATTCATAAATTATGTATTAAATGAATAATGTATTAATTATTTGGCATTTATTTTTTTCTTTTGTTAAATTATTGTGGTTATTTATTTTACATAATTTTTAAAGAAGTAAGGTATTTATTTATTTCATAAATTATTAATAATCTATTAATTTAATTACTTAAGAATAATTTATACAAATAAATACATAATTTAAATCTAAATAATTTAAGCTAAAATAAATAAAGTAATTTTTTTTAATTGACAACAATTGAATAAATAATAATAAAACATTATTCAATAAATAAATTATTTATAATATAATAAGAAAATATTTTTTAAATAATGGTTTGTTTTTTATTAAATTATTATTCATTTATTTCTTAAATTAAGTCATTTATTGTAGTTATTTATTATACATTATTTTTTAAAGAAGTAAGGTAGTCATTTATTTCTTAAATTATTATTCATTTATTAATTAAATTACGTTAATACAATTATTCCATATAATACATTTAATACATAAATGAATATAATGTAATTAGTAAATAAATAAATAAAAATACTTAAATACATAATTTAAAATATAATAAAGAAATATTTAATAAACTTTTTTAAATTATTAAATTATTATTTGTCATTTGTTAAATTATTGTAGTTATTTATTTTACATTATTTATTAAAGTAGTAAGGTATTACATCAACAATGTATTTGTATTGAATTGTTAATTAATAAATAATTTATTTTAAATTATTAGTTTATTAATTGGAATTAAGAGAATCTGATGATAAAAAAACATCTGACCATCTTCGCAAAGAGTCAAAAGTGCAAAATCTGAAACATTTCCTCACGTTATGTCATGTTTCTTTGCTTAAAAACCGTTCATTTCCAGGTTAAAATGAAAGAAATCCCAGTGTTCTCAGACTTTTGTACCCAACTGTACATAAAATCAGGTCATATTTCATCACAAGCTTCAGTAAAAGAATAACCAAGCATTGTGATTGTAAATGGACGTGACTTAGAGCCAATCATATCAGAGCTCAGCCCTGTAAGCCCCGCCCATTGGCAGTAATTCGGAATGTTTTGGATTGCAAGCTCTAAAACAGTCTAAAAACTAGTCAATGGATCGCACACACACAATGAAACACAGTCAATCTGTCCCAGATGTGTGGTGTTATGAAGACACGTGGGAGCGAGCATGTGTGTGTGTGATTTGTGTGAGGGAAAACAGTGACCCCCAGCAGTCTGAGTTTGATAGATCTGGAATGTGAGCTAGGGATCGAGCCAAAGCGAAAAACGGGAACAACAGCTACAAATCGCGTCCGGCTCTGGCCTCTGCATGCAAAATCACCAACATCATACGACTAAACATTCAGCTTCCTGTTCTTCTACCTGATGACACTAATGTAGTTATAAACTCAAGGTTTCAGGGGATTTGGGGCCCGCAAACTCAACAGAGCATTTGGACGATCATTTATGTGGTCAGAATGACATTACGACCAGAGATAAGGCCAAAGAGCAATGCTCTGTCTCTTTCCATATCCTTCTGTGTTCCTTTAGATTCAAACTATTCACTTAAAGTGAAACAATGCCCTTTTTTTAGTCAGAAGTTAAAAATACTGTCTTATTCCACTTGGTAAAAATGTGCAAAATCAGCAAGTTTAGTCTAACAATAGACTGAAAACTTAAAAAATAGCTCATTAATCAGAAAAACATGTTTAAATGACTTAAAAATATCTGTAACACATGCACATATTGACAAAAATACCATAGTTTATTTTTGGCATACTGCAAAAAAACTGTAATCTGGTATAACTGATTGATTAATAACTGATTATTTAAAAATAGAATATTAATAAAATTAAATAATTAAAATATATATATATATATAATTTGTATTAAATATTCTATATTATATTTATTTATAATATTATACATTTTATAGATTATTTTAAATAAATTTTTTTTATATTATTATATATTTGTACATTTATATATATATATATATATATATATATTTATTTTTTATTTATTTTTTTTACTTGAATGCATTGTTTTAATTTATAATTATTTATATTATTTTTTATTAATTTAATTCTATTTTTTTTCTATAGTAATAGTAACTAGCAAAGTAAATATTTGGTGTAAACTGAATAAAATGATCTTGCACATTAAGATTTGTTAAAAGTATTGTTATTAGCTACAAGGGTCATTAAAAAAGGTTTTTGTTCAAATTATATATTTTTACATATATATATTTTTTATTTATTTTAATTCATAGTTTTATTAAATTAATGTTTGCATTACATTATTATTTTTATTAACTTCTATTTTTTACTGTAGCAATAGTAACTAGCAAATAAGATATTTGGTGTAACGTGAATAACATTTATTTAAATTATATATTTTTAATATATTTTTTAATATTTTAATTCATAGGTTTATCAAATTAATGTTTATATTATATTATAATTTAAATTATTAGTTTAGCAATAGTAAATAGCATATAACATACTTGGTGTAAAATGAATTTAAATGAAATTAACTTTAATATTAATTCATTAAAAATAGATTAAACGTTTTTATTAAATAGTTTGTTATATTTTATATATCATTTTAAATTACATAATTTCATATTAGTTCATGTTTATTAGTTTATATAGTTTATTTTTTAAATTAATTAATTTATTAAAAGTTGATTAATTTATTGATTAAATAATACATTTAAAAAGAGAATAAAAAATTTATTAAATATTTGGTTATATTTGATAGACATAATTTTTATATTATTTTATTTTGTCAATTTATATATTTATATATATTATATATATATATATATATATATTTTTTAATTGTATATTTATTATATATTATTATTTTATTAATTTAGTATTATTTTTTACTGTAGCAATAGCAACTGAATAAACTAATAAATTAACTTTAATACTAATTAATTAAAAATAGATTAAAAGTTTTTATGAAATATTTTGTTATATTTCATATATTATTTTTAATTACAGTTTTATTTATTGATTAAATAATACATTTAAAAAGAGAATAAAACATTTATTAAATATTTTGTTATATTTGATAGACAATTTTTATATTATTTTATTTTTGTCAATTTATATATATATATTTTTTAATTGTATATTTATTATATATTATTATTTTATTCATTTAGTATTATATTTTTTTACTGTAGCAATAGCAACTGAATAAACTAATAAATTAACTTTAATATTAATTAATTAATTAAAAATAGATTAAAAGTTATGATATATTTTGTTATATTTTATATATTATTTTAAATAATTTTATTAGTTCATTTTTTATTTTTTAAATTTATTTATTTATTAAAAGCTAATTAATTGATATATAGTTGAATATATATATATATATATATATATATATATATATATATATATATATATATGTTACATTAATCTTATTATTAATAATAAGTAACAGTACCAAATAAAGCATTTGGCAAAACTGTGATTAAAAAAAAAGGGAAATGGTGGTGTTGTTCATTGTGGCTGATGACAGATTAAAGTAATCTGATCTCACACCTTGAGTCCCAGACGGACGTCCCGCAGACAGATGCTGATGTGTGACTGTGACTCGGGGTCAAACTCAACAACACTAGTGTGGGAACAGACAAAGTAGGGCACAGGGTCACTCAGAGGTTTCTTTGAAATGTTTTCCCTTTCATCAAAACATTAAGCGTTTGCCTACAGGAACAAGGTTTTCAACAAACCTAGACTCGCATTTCTTTGCCTTTACTACTAGAGTGGCTTCAGACATTATTGCTGAGATGTTGAAATGTACTGCTCTCTTGTACAAACTCCAGGAATGTGTGTTTGAGCTCCGGCCAGCAGTCAGAGCGAGTGGCGATTATTTTAGCCTGTCGCTAGGAAACATGACTATCTAGGGCCAGAGGAGATTCTGAGCCTGCTGTTATTTTTAAATCGCAGACAGATATGAAATAGTGTAGGGAGAGAGGAAAAATGAAGAAACAAAGGAAAAGAGGAGGAGAGGAGGGAGATGCTGCCAAACAGGCTTGAAGACACAAGCTAGATTTGGCAAACGAACAGAGAGGATAATGCTCAGCAGTTCTCATAGGGACTTTAGACGCTTCTCAGTGGAAAGAAACATCACTAGGCTTACAATTATAAGCACATCAGTAATGTTTTGTTCTGTGCAGGGCTGTTATAGTTAAAAGTAAGTTGTATATAAAACTATTAAAAACATTTTTGTTCATTGAAATAAAGCTGAAATGAAATATAAATATTATGTGAAAAACTAAACTAAACTTTGATGGTTCATCTTGGCAACTGATATATGTTTAAAGCACTGAAATTACTAACTGGAAATAATTAAAAACTAAAACTGAACACGAAACTTAAAGTAACACTTAAATAAATATAAACTAAACCGAAACCTAAACTTAAAATAAAAACTGAAAATATAAAATTGACACAATTTAAAATATTGTGTATATATTATATATATTTATTCATGAAAATAATAAGAATAATTAATATTCAGCAGATTAATAATGAAAAAATATATAGTTAAATAAAAAACATAAGAAAAAATTATTTTAATTAAAAATTAATTATAGCAACAACAACAAAAAAAAATTCTGTAGACTTTAAATTTAAATAATTAAAATATTAGATATATGTATTTAAATATATATTAAAATTATTAAAATTATATATATATATGTTATGAAAATAATCAGAATAATTAAAATTCTAGATATTAATAATGAAAAGAACATATAGTTAAATAAAAAATAAACGAATAAAATAAAACAATACTTTTAATTGAAAATGAATTAATTAGCAAAAATGAAATACTGTAGACTTATGCTTAAAAGGTTTAAATTTAAATAATTAAAATATTAAAAATATGTATTTAAATATAAATATAATTGTACACACACACATATAATTAAAATAATAAGAATAAGTAAAATTTACAATATTAATGATGAAAACTGAACTTTAATATAACAAAAAATAAATAAAACCTAAGCTTGAAAAATCATGAAAATAATAACAAGAATAATTAAAATTCTAGATATTAATAATGAAAAGAATATATAGTTAAATAAAAAATAAACTAATAAAATAAAACAATACTTTTAATTGAAAATGAATTAATTAGCAAAAATAAAATCCTGTACTTATGCTTTAATGGTTTAAATTTAAATATTAAAATATTAATTAATTAAAAAAATATTAAAAAATAAAAATATAATTGTTTTAAAAAACTAAGCTAAAGTGTAATTGTCACAGATTAAGTAAAATGAAAACTGAATATATATTTTTAAATATAATTACTTTATATATAATTAATATATGAATTAAAATAACACAAATATTACAGATGTGTAATTTTATATATTTATTTTTATATATATAAAATGTTATATTTTATTATTTTTATATATAAAAGGCTTAATATATAATTAATTCAAATGACAATAATAAAATATAACAAATGTGTAATTTGATAAAAAGGACAAAAGTGTTGTCATAGTCACATTGCATATTTGAATGATATTTATAATTTAATAATAATTCAATATTTTATATAATAAAATGTTTATTTTTATAAGATTGTATATATTTTATTACTTCATTTTTATATATACACTTTATGAATAATTAATTAAAATAACAAAAATAAAAATATTACACATATTTTATAAAAAGGACAGGTAAAAATCTGAGGGAACGGGACTATTGTCAAGATCTGTTAAATATAATACATCTGTGAAGTAATGTTATGCTCTTAAGAAGCTCAGTGAGAAACACTGAAGACTGGGCTTGTATTTTTAGGGAACCCATGTGCTGCTGGATGTTCAGGTGGTCTGTAATTGTGGTTTTGAGGTGGTTTTTGAGTCGGATGTGCTCCAGGTCTGTGGTTGTTCGCTGAGGTCACCAGTCACAGTGCACTATTACTCACGGTACGAGTTGAGGGTGGCATAGCGCGTACCAAAAGTAATAATGAACCGTGAGGCTGGTCAGGGCTCCACCTGCAGGGGGCGCTAAAGAGGAAACACGCTCATATACCGCGGTATAAAAGCCCATGCTTACCCACAGTCACACATTTCTGACACTGCAATCTATTACCACTCAATATAATTTTTACTTTTTTATTTTCAAGACTTTTTAGTGTACTATTCATTCTAAGCAGCATTCAAGTTTAGAACAAGCATGTCTATTCATTTGAAAGCCATAAGTAAAAAGCTCTGGGATTTCCAGTGGATTTGTGAAGAATGCATCTGTGCATGCTTTTTGGGTTAATATTGCCCACAATGCCTTGTGCAATGGAAAAGCAGGAATCTGAGACTGTTCTCTTCCCACACTTCCAGTTGCAGAAAAGTGGTCAGGAATGTGGGACCAAAACTGCCACCGCTGTTTATGTGCATGACACATGATAAATTATAGGCTAATGCATTCAGATCTACACAAACAGGGATCTGTGGTATTATAATGAGTGTAATGTGCATATAATTTGTCCCAATGCTTATTTATGTCCTGATATTGTCAAAAACCACGTATGCTGTAGTGTGTATTAGAAATTTATTTGAAACTAATTTCATGGACATAACGCTTTAATGCTTTAAATTCAATTAATTTTAATATGAAATATATATATTTAAATATAAATATATTTCAGTACAAATGTATGTATGAATACATATTTAAATATATATAATTAAATATGAAGTTAAATCATTCTAATTAAGAATAAATTAATTGGCAAAAATAAAATGTTACAAAATTACACTTATGTTTTAATGGTTTAAATTAAAATAATTAAAATAAGTTGTATATATATATATATATATATATATATACATATATACTTATATTTAAATTAAATATTTATGTAACTATATTTAAATAAATAGTTAAATATAAAATCAAACAATAATTGTAATTAAAATGAATTAGCAAACATAAAATGTAATTCTATAGACTTATTCTTTATTGGTTTAAATTAAAATATTAAATATGTGTATTTAAATATAAATGTAATTATATTAAAATAAAAATATATTTATGAATACACATTTAAATATATAGTTAAATATAAAACCAAATAATAAAACAATAATTCTACTTAAAAATGAATTAATTAGTAACAGCTCTATAGATTTATGCTTTAATGGCTTAAATTAAAATAATTAAAATATTAAATATATGTATTTAAATATAAACATAATTTTATTCAAATAAAGATATATTTATGAATATATTTTTAAATATAAAAAAACAATAATTCTAATTAGTTATTTTGCTATAATAAATTGTTATTATTGGACAAACCTGTTCTACTGACTTATGCTTTAATGGTTTAAATTGAAATAATTACAATATTAAATACATGAATTGAAATATAAATATAATTATATTTAAATAAAAATATTTGTATTAATATATATTTAAATATAAAATTAATTAATTAATTAATTAATTAGCAATAATAGAATGTTATAATTCTATAGACTAATTCTTTCATGGTTTAAATTGAAATAATTAAAATATTACATATGTATTAATATTATTTATGTATTTGTAATATATTTAAAAAATAAAGCCTATATTTAAATCTAAACTAAAATAATAAAATAAATCAATTATTCTAATTATGTAATAATGTTATAATGTTATGATTTTTGTATGTATATAAAATAAAATTATAATAAATGTTATACAATCATAAAAATTTTATATTTACCATATATATATATATATGTGTGTGTGTGTGTGTGTGTGTGTGTATGTGTGTGTGTGTGTGTGTGTGTGTGTGTGTGTGTGTGTGTGTGTGTGTGTGTGTGTGTGTGTGTGTGTGTGTGTGTGTGTGTGTGTGTGTGTGACCCTGGACCACAAAACCAGTCTTAAGTCGCTGGGGTATATTTGTAGCAATAGCCAAAAAAACATTGTATGGGTCAAAATTATTGATTTTTATTTTATGCCAAAAATCATTAGGAAATTAAGTAAAGATCATGTTCCATGATGATTTTTTTGTGAAATTCCTACTATAAATATATCAAAATGTAATTTTTGATTAGGAATATGCATTGTTAAGAACTTAATTTGGACAACTTTAAAGGTGATTTTCTCAGTATTTTGATTTTTTTGCACCCTCAGATTCCAGATTTTCAAATAGATGCATCTCGGCCAAATATTGTCCTATCCTAACAAACCATATATCAATACAAAGCTTATTTATTCAGCTTTCATATGTATGTATACATATGTATACATGTATACATCTAAGTTTTATCAAATTTAACTTTATGACTGGTTTTGTGGTCAACAGTCACATATATCCTTAAACCTTTTTTGTATAGAAATTCGTGGAAAATTGAGTTTGAGTGTTAATCCAGTGTGGATGATGGGTCTCTCCATCAGTACGTCTGCGGCTGATGATAATGTATACATGTCTTACCAGCATGGTTTCTGGATGAGCGATCGTCTGCTTTCGGTGGCCCTGCAGGAGACGGGGAGGGAGTAGGATTTCTTGAACACGTTATTTCATTTTCAGCCAGACTGAATCCGTCCTGACACACACACCGATAACTCCCCTCTGTATTCACACACTTCTGTGAGCAGCGATGATGACCTTCCTTACACTCATCCACATCTGAGAGAGAAAGACGGCTTTTGAAAAGCTTTGAAAATTACTTTGAAAAGAGTTTTAAAAAGTATTTTACCCCCAATAGGCCATTTATGTTACTAAATCTTTCTGACAACAAAAATGTCAAAATTAAGCTTTTCTTTCCTTCTAAACCACATTTTCACAGCTTTTTTATAATTATATATTTATAATATATTTGTAGAAATTATTTATAAATGTATTCAAAGTTTATATAATTAAAATTAAATTTGAAATATTATTTTTTAAATAATACTTTGTTTTTCCTAAATATTATTTTATGTAATATTTAATATTACACTTATATTATTTAATATTAAATAAAACAATAATAATAATAAATGTATTCAAAGTTTATACAATTAAAATTAAATAAAAAATATATATATAATAAAAACAGAAGTCCTGTTTTAATATTATTAAATACTTTTTTTAACATTTTAATTATATATATTTGTTTTTCCCAAATATTATTTTATATAATATTTAATATTACATTTATATTATTTAATAATAAATAAAACAACAATAACAAATGTACTCAAAATTATATAATTAAAATAAAATTTGAAAAAAAAAACAAAATTACATTTTAATTATATATATATTTTATTTTATTTATATTTATATTAAATTTATATTATTTAATATTAAAATAAAAATAAAAAAAATATTAAAAGTTTATATATTTAAAATTAAATTAAAAAATAATAATAATAATTAATAACTTGCTTATGAACATTTGTGTGTACCTGTTTGACAGTAACGTCCCATCCATCCTTTCGGACATGCACAGTGATTAGGCCTTACACACGAGCCTCCGTTGGCACACGATTGCTCACACACCGCTAGAGAGAGTAATACATATGTAAATACATACACAAATGAAAACACATTTAGGGCTTATGTTAAGCAATATGTTGTCCATTTACCTTGATTACAGTTGTGTGAATGCATACGTCGCCATCCTGGACAGCATTCTGGGTAAATGTGTGAGTTAGGAGCGGCTCTGCTCACCTGCCTATAAGAAACCCTGTAGATTGTCCTGTAAAACAAACAGTCCAGTGAAACCATGATACATAATGTAGTATAATGCGTATGTAAATGTGTTTTTGTGTTCTTACTTGTATGTGCTACACATGCGGTTGTTTTGGCACATGGTGATGTAGGGTTTGTGTACGGGCTGAAGAAACGACTCTGTGCTGTAAGACACACGACGACTCCAGGCATCGCCAACACACACTCTCCTCCTGAAACACACACACACAATTATAAACAAACACACTTCTACTCACAAATATGACATACTGTTCAAAAGTCTTTGAGTTTTTCTGCTCACCAAGGCTGCATTTATATGAAAAAATATTTAAAAAAATGTTAAATATTTTTACTATTTAAAATAACTGTTTTCTATTTGAATATATTTTAAAATGTAATTGATTCCTGTGATGTAAAGCAGAATTTTCAGCATCATTACTTCAGTCTTCAATGTCATATGATCTTTCAGAAACCATTCAAATATGCTGGTTAAGATTTTTTTTTCAGCATTTATTTGAAATAGAATCATTTACAACATTATAAACACATTTACTGTCACTTTTGATCAAATTAATGCATCCTTGTTGTATAAAAGTAAAAAAATCTATCAGTCAAAGTTTTTTTTTTTTTTTTTTAAATAAGTCTTTTCTGTTCACCAAGCCTGCATTTTATCTAAGATTTTACAGCAAAAAACTGTGAAGTTTATAGATATTTTTACTGTTTAAAATAACGGTTTTCTATTTGAATATATTTTATTCAAAATTATTTTTGTGATTTCAAAGTTGAATTTCAGCATCATTACTCCAGTTACATGATCCTTCAGAAATCATCTTAATATTCGCTGTTTAAATACATTTATTGTTGTAATTTTGTTGAAAACAGCTGTACAGATTTTTTCGGGTTTCTTTGATGAATAGAACGTTTAAAAAACAGCATTTATTTGAAATAGAAACCTTTTGAAACATTATAAAAGTCTTTATCATCAATTTACAGCATCTTGGCTGAACAAAAGTATTAATTTCTATTATTTCTTTCCCATAAAAAAGCCTTTGAATGGTATAATGTATAATGTTACAAAAGCTTTTTATTTCAGATAAATGCTGATCTTTGGATCTTTCTATTCATCAAGAATCCTGAAAAAAGTGTACTTAACTGATTTAAATCAGCATATTAGAAAGATTTCTGAAGGATCATGTGACAGTGAAGACTGGAGTAATGATGCTGAAAATGTAGCTTTGATCACAAGAATAAATTACATTTTATAAAATATTCAAACAGTTGTCCTTCAGTTGTAATTGGACATGACAGTCTGATGTAATTAGCTGCTATTATATGCATTGACCTTTAACCTAATACTGACCCCTAACCCCTGAGACCTTAAAGCATGAGAACTGACATTTCCTGACACTACAGACACAAAAGTGTGTGTATTTACCCGTGGTGACCGTGAATCTGAGGAGTGCAGGTCACATGCAGGAGAAACAGAGAGGAGGAGAGCAGGACCACTGTGTACATCTCTCTCTCTCTCTCTCTCTCTCTCTCTCTGTCTGTCTAGCTGTCGCTCGCTCAGGTGTGTGTGTGTCCACCTCAGGTACAACCAAATTTTTCAGCTACCTAAGAAAGATAAATAGATAGATAGACAGGCAATCAATACATTTAAAATACTACATAATACTGACAATGATATATGACCCTGGACAACACAACCAGTCATAAGGATACATTTTCAGAGATTGCGATAAATAAGCTTTTTTACTAATGTATGGTTTGTTAGGATAAGAAGGTATTTGGCCGAGATACAATTATTAAAATCTGAAACATTGAGAAAATCGCCTTTAAAGTTGTCCAAATGAAGTTCTTAGCAATGCATATTACTAATCAAAAAACAAGTTTTGACATATTTACAGTAAGCAATGATCTTTACTTAATATTCTAATGAGTTTTGGTATAAAAGAAAAATTGATCATTTTGCCCCATACAATGTATTTTTAGCTATTGCTACCACATATGATAATAGTAAAATACATATGTTTTTAAGTTGAAAATGAGCACATCAGAGCACTGAATTGTCCTCAAATCTGAGATCTGAGTTCTTAACCAGCAATAAGAAATGTTATTTATGCTTTAACAGCTGGATCTCATCATACATACAACACACAACTGTTCTTTGGACAGATATTAAGAATTAAAACACGCATTTATAACCATTCTCCAAAAGCACACAGTTATGAGCCGTTTCATGTTTATACATGAGGGAGTTAATGCACTTTTAAAGGCAGAAAATCAGAGATAATTTATCATCATTAAGACTGCATTTGTTGCAAATCACTGAACTGAACATGCTTCTGGGAAATGTGTGTATATTGTATATAAATACACACATACTTGCACATTTTACCATGCGTATTAAGACTTGTATGGCTTATTATAACATAAATTATGTCTCTTACTGAAATATGTAGCAGAAAACATGAAAGACATGTTATTTTAAAAAAAATCCACATCGTTTTATACATATTTTGGACTATGGGGAGCGCCATTATTCTGATAATATATGTATATTAAATAAGTTGCACTCAGTTGGCTACTGGCACTACCTGTTACTATTTTTACTGCAAAACAACTCAGAAAATAAAATACTGATATGACTACAGCTAGTGAAAAATCTTACAGGTGGTGACGGATATAAGTGCATGCTTAAACCAAATGCCATACCATTGAATTTCCCCCCAAGGAGTCTAAATGCCCCAGATATCGAGTAAAATCCATGCAGAGAAATTATTTTTGTGGTTGTAGCGTCATTTTTATATTATCTAGTGTTTCTTGTCTCTGTCGTTTGTAAGCTTTTTCAGTAGCTGTTGTCTACTAAAAGCCTCAAAGGCATCAGGGCTTAAGTGGAGAGAACAAAGATGCTTGTCTTTAGGCAGTTTTATTCATCCACTGCCATCTTCCATTCTTTTCTCCTCTTCTTATCGCTAGGAAAAGCAGTGAAGACTCACGTCACTTCTCTTGTTGACACTTGAGTGAAAATTACAACCAAAAGCCACACAATGTGGTGTCATATCATTTTTTTATTTTTAGAGTTATGTTGTGGTGAAAATAGCAACAGGGACACTCTTAAAAATAAAGGAGCTTCACGATGCCATAGAAGAACCTTTTTGGTCTAAATGGTTCCATAAAGAACCTTTAACATCTGAAGAACCGTTATGTTTCACAAAAGGTTCTTTGTGGCGAAAGAAGGTTCTTCAGATTGTAAAAGGGTAAGAAAAAGATGGCTCTTTAAAGGAGTAGTTCACTTTCAGAACAAAAATGTACAGATAATGTACTCACCCCCTTGTCATCTAAGATGCAGCTTAAACTAGTGTTTTCATTTTCATTTGGGTGTTATGAAGACATATTTCTGTCTTTCCATATGTAATGTGAAGATTTTAGGTTATAAGGGTATTAAATAGTATTTTCATAAAAACACATTATTAAAAACATGTCTTTAATTACTGAAACAGCGTTGTCCCGCCACACACATGCATGTATTAATCTCTGTTTCTTCTCAAAGCCAACTATATTAAAAGTCATTTCTCTTCCTGAGCTCATGTGCATGCACACACACGTGTGTTCTCTCATCTTGAACAGCTTACAGTAATCATTAGGTTATTGCTGCTTTAATGAGTTCAGGTTTAGAGCGCGGTGTAAAACAGATCTCAGCATTCCCCAGAGAGCTTTTGACAACAACCCTAAAGCTGCAGCTATTATAGGCCTACCTACCACACCTGTGTGTGTGTGTGTGTGTGTGTGTGTGTGTTTTAATAAGAAGCACTTTAAATGAGCTCTTGTCTCATATTTTCTGTAGATTAACGACCCATCTTACTCCTGTTCTGTGTTTAATGGTTTTGTCCTGTGTGTGGGATGCACTAAAGTCTGCACTTCGATTTTAGGATTTACCACAGGGACAGAATAAGTTAGCGAGCAAAACTTAGCGAGTTTATTTTTAGATTTTGGAAAACGTTCCAAAAGTGACTAACAAGATGCAATTTGAGTTTTATGGACTGCTTTGTAAGACATTACTGCTCCTGATGTAAGGGCTGTTTTAAATAAGTCAACACAATTCAGAGACACTACATTTTGACAAATGCTAAAGAAGAATCAAATACAATCCCAGAATGCACTGCAGAAAACTCAGTGAACTATTCATTCAATACCAAAACATATCCTATGTAGGGCACTACATGATTCGTGATGCAGAAAAAGCAGATAGAATCGCAAACATAAAAATGAAATTTACTGTATAATGCAGAATGTAACGAAATTTGTCAAGTAAACTTGAATCAAATCGCTATGTGGTCTATTATCTGTAAATCTTCCAACGCAAAGACTATTTAAATATGAATGTTAACATAAACTGCTCTGAGAGTTACTTCATGAGCATGAAAAAATATCATCATATACAAACAGAAACTTAAAGGTCTTCACAGTAATCTGTCAAAATAAAAGTTTGGTTGAACTTGAAGAAATGGTGACAGAAAAAAATATTACTCAATAGTACTTTTAAAAAAAAATTGAGATTAGAGATGCTTTTGATTATTCAAATTGAATGAAACCATTCAAATGGAATGAAGAAAATAAATGGAAAAAAATGAAAGTGAATTTAAGAAAAAAAAATTCATAGGGCCTTAAAAATTTCATTTTTGTTAAACTTCTAATAGGTTGCTGTTAAATTGTGTAAGTATTGTGATTTCTGTAAATTTTGTTCATTTTTTTAAATTTAACCATTAAAACAGAGTCTAGAAAAAATTTAACAAAATAAAAACGAAATCCAGATTTAAATTTAAATGGAAAAAACAAATTTGGAAAAAATAAAACTGAATTTAGGCCCTACAAACTCTTGTAAAAAGTAAGTGCACTCGATAGTATTTAATGAGTACTTGTAGTATACTTTAAATCTTAAAAATCTTGAAGGTAATATATTGACACAAAATGCAACTTAAGTGTACTTAATCTCAGGGCGTTACAGTGTTTTCTGTATGTGCGTCTGTTTGTTTAATATCAGATTTGTTAAGACAACACCACTTTCCGTGACACTGCTGAGGTTTGACATCTCAGCCTAAGGATTGTGGGTCAGATAGTGTTTTCACATGTCTTCAGTTTGAGTTGGCCGGCCCACCACAGAGCGTCCGACACCACAATGAGGCAGTAAAGTGGTTTAGGACTTCTGGATGACTTTCACACAGATCTCCTGCCAAACACCTAATGGTTTCTACAGGTCCGTACCTACAGGCCGTTTCGTTTACAAACGCTGTATATGTGTACGTCTCCCACAATTCATCTGATCGCCGTCATATGTAAACACTTACCACGTGTCGTATGTAAATGCTGCCAGATCTCTGACTCACGCTCTCTGAGCGGCAATGTGCGTAACACATTGTGCATCGTCAAAAATAAACTGCGGTTTACAGACAATAGATTGCAAAACCAATAGTTTTTCAATCATGTTGAGAGATGACATTTAAAGGAATAGTTCACCCTAAAAACTTGCTGAAAATGTACTCATCCTAAGGCCATCCAAGATGCGAATGAGTTTGTTTCTTCATCAAATTTGGAGAAATATAGCATTCCATCACTCGCTCACCAATGGTCCTCTGTAGTGAATGGGTGCCGTCAGAATGAGAGTCCAAACAGATGATTAAAACATTACAATAATCCAAAACACGACTCCAGTCCATCAATTAATGTCTTGTGAAGTAAAAAGCTGTGTGTTTGTAGGAAACAAACCCATCATTAAAGAATTTGAACTTTAAACTGTTGCTTCTACTGCATAAAAATGTTTCCTCCAGTGAAAAATTCATCTCCTGTTGTGTTCTCACATCAAAATCCACCAACATTTGTTTAGAGCTTTTAGTTTTGGACTGTTTTTGCTTGTAAACGGTGCTTGATCTGTGCATATTTCTCTTGTTTTCTTACTAACAAGATGTTAATTGATAAACTGGATTATTGTGGTGTTTTATCAGCTGTTTGGACTCTTATTCTGACGGCACCCATTCACTGCAAAGCATCTCTTGTTGTGTTCTCACATCAAAATCCATCAACATATTTGTTTAGAGCTGTTTTAGACTGCTTTTGCTTGTAAACAGTGCTTGATCTGTGCATATTTCTCTTCTGATTCAAACAAGACGGCTTTTTCACTGAGGAAACCACTATTATAGATATAAGACTTGGATGGTTTGATGTTAAAAATGTCTTAATGATGAATTTGTTTCTTACTAACAAGATGTTAATTGATGAACTGGAGTGGTGTGGATTATTTGTTGATTATTGTGGTGTTTTAAATCAGCTGTTTGGGACTCTCATTCTGACGGCACCCATTCACTGCAAAGCATCTCCTGTTGTGTTCTCACATCAAAATCCATCAACATATTTGTTTAGAGCTGTTTTAGACTGCTTTTGCTTGTAAACAGTGCTTGATCTGTGCATATTTCTCTTCTGATTCAAACAAGATGGCTTTTTCACTGGGGAAACCAATATTATAGATATAAGACTTGTATGGTTTTATGTTAAAAACATCTTAATGATGAATTCCTTTCTTACTTTCTTACAAGATGAACTAAAGTGGTGTGAATTATTATTTTTATTATTCGGCACCTGACGGCACCCATTCACTGCAAAGCATCCACTGGTGAGCAAGTGATGCTACATTTCTCCAAATCTGTTCAGATGAAGAAAAAGATGGCCTGAGGGTGAGTAAATGTTTAGCTAATGTTCATTTTTGGGTGAAAGATTCCTTTACGAAAAAATAAAATATATAATGGTGCAAATGTCCACAATGACAGAGCAACATGTGTACAATGCAAAAAATAAATTCCTCACTCAGTATTTTTTTAATTAAAATTAAGTGAGTTTATACTTAAAACGATAACAAATGTTCCTTTGTATCTTTTTGTAAGCTGTTTTGGATAAAAGCATCTGCTAAAAGCATAAATGTAAAATTATAGTCTGTTATTTGGGGTAAGAACAAAAATCTTAATTCAATGGAGGAGGGAAAAAAACATTTCCTTACCCCACTTTGTTTTAAGCATAAATTGGTAGACAGAAATGTAAACCTGGACCACAAAACCAGTCATAAGGGTCAATTTTCTTTTTAAACTGAGATTTATCATCTGAAACTGAATAATAAGCTTTCCATTGATGCATGATTTGTTAGGACAGGAAAATATTTGTCCGGGATACAACTGAAGGTGCAAAAAAACCTAAATATTGAGAAATCGTTTTTAACGAAAGTTTTTAGTATTATAATCAAAAATTAAGTTTTGATATATTTACGGTAAGAAATTCACAAAATATCTTCATGGAATATGATCTTAATATCCTAATGATTTTTGCCAATAATTTTGACCCATACAATGTATTTTTGGCTATTGCGACAAATACTGCTTAAGTGTTACTTAAGATTTTGTGGTCCAGGGTCACACATTTGTTTACATACATCTACATAATAATTTTTCCAAAAAAAAAAAAAAAATCACAGATATTTGTACTTTTTTAAACATACAGTAATGCTTTACATACAGTAAACCTTTTTGTCTAAATGGTTCCATTAAGAACCTTTAACAACTGAAGAAACTTTCTGTTTCACAAAAGGATCTTTGTGGTGAAAGAAGGTTCTTCAGATTATAAAAAGGTAAAAAAATGAGATGGTTCCTTAAAGAACTTTTGACTGAATGATTCTCTGTGGAACAGAAAATGGTTCTTCTATGGCATCGCTGTGAAAGTACCTATCCCTTTAAGAATGTTTATAATTACATTTAAACCACAAAAACGATTCAAAATGAATGAAAAACTCTGTATGTCAACACACGAAGGCATTTAGATCCACATCATTGCGTATAATCGCAAATAATGGCACTAATTAGAAGCGGAAGCACTTAAGACTAATGGAGGGCCGGCAGTTTGGTTATGTTTGGAATGAAACACAAGCATACTGCTTAGTGTGCAGTATATACTGCATACTATTTCTCAAAGAAGTATGTGAAACAAATATATCATGCAATATGCATTTAAAATAGTAATTCACACTGGAAACCGTGTGATACAGTATCCTGCAGTGCGCATTTTGGTTATGTAAGTATTTTAAGCAGTATGCATGCTACATAATTCAAATAGTAAGAGTGGTATGCTATTGTTAACTTAGTTTGTAAGTATAGTGTGCGGTCTAAACGCTTTTAAATAAATGACCAGCAGTCGGCGCTGTTTCTCTATAGCATTATATGCGACCGTTCACATTCACAGTTGAGCCAGTTAAATCTAATCTAATTATAATTATAGTAAAACAGTCACACATAGGCTAATGACTTGTACTAAGCTTATGCATATGCAAATAAGTAATAATGAAGCGCATGATGCATGCATGAACTTACACAAACAGTTAAAAATATAATATCATGTATACAATGACTCACTGGAGCACTTCTGTCCACGAGATTAACCGCTCCTGCGTGGATGTAAAAAGCCGAAGAAAGAGGTTGGTCCCACAGCGCGTCGCAAAAACAAAGTTTCCCACCAAATTCAAAGGACAGGGCTGGAATTCTCTTATAAACAGTCCAAAAATACCCGCATGTGCCCAAACTCACACTGGCACAAGACTCGTAATTCCACAGTGCGCGTCTCCCGTGGCTCGGCTCTCCGTGTTTAGGAGTTTTTTGCACACTCAGTTCTCTCAGAACTGTCAAAGCGTGCAGGGGGGTAACCACACCACTACTGCCCCTCCTTCACCGGGACGTCCCGGGAGAAACGCTCACGCAAGAGCTCACGGGAGACCCTCGCGCCGCGTGACGTCACCGCTGCTGGAATTCACCCGCAGCAGCTCGGTTTACCGGGTCACACACCGAGAAATAAAGTGGGAGGAAATAAAAGCAGGAAAAAAGAGAAAGCAAAAGCTGTAACCGTTTTTGGCCAACTTAAAGTAGTAAAAAAAAAAAAAAAAAAACGAAATTTATGAAAAGTTAAAATGCTTGAAAAAGTTTGTAGACTAATTGAATTGAATTGCCCAAAATGCCTGTGCATGTCTTTACTACCATGAAAGAAGTTTATATATTTTTGTGTTTGTGTATAATGAAAACTGTGTAATTTTATAAATGATCGAATATTTTTAAAAAATGTTGACTTC
This sequence comes from Garra rufa, assembly GCF_049309525.1. Lineage (NCBI taxonomy): Eukaryota > Metazoa > Chordata > Actinopteri > Cypriniformes > Cyprinidae > Garra > Garra rufa. The sequence goes on along the minus strand of NC_133365.1, from coordinate 3,234,831 downwards.
ACATGACTTCATTTTCAGACCATTTTTCGATTTTTAATTATTTAATTACTCAGTAATACAATTATTATTATGTTTTTAAAATTAGTTTAAACTTAATGTATTTTTGAAGGTTTTTTAAATAAGTGTTGCCAAAAAAGTGCACATTGCATAATTTTACATCGTCCGTTTAAATACTTATGAACCTTCAAGTCATGAAACTTTAATTTCCTATATCATTCATACTGAATTCTGTATGAACTACTCCTTATATAATATTCAATGGCTTTCCGAAAGTTGCATCAAAGAAAATTCACACACTCACCCTGTTAATAAAATCACGTGATGTCGCGCTGAGCCAGATGGCATTCGATCCACCTGTTGCGCTCTCTGACGCGCCTCTCCATCGCCGCCATTTCTTATAAACTCTTCTTCTGTCTGATAAAGAGCACCGTGCGGTCAAAATCTCGATGCTCCCCGTGAACCGACTGGCGAGGAATGAGATGCTTTTGGGCGTTTTTCTCCTGCTTTTTATTCCGCGCTTCCTGTGGAGCTCAGGAATTGGACGGACAATCCCAAACCGGAAATCCTGCAAGTGTTTGGAGCTGATAAACCCCTCTGGCCTGCACAAACACTCCCCTCATGCCCCTCAAGTCCCTTCCACGGGTAAATCACGTCTCTCTCGGACCACAAACACACTGTGATATCTGGAGAAACAAGCCAGTTTGGCTCTGATTTTAACTAATAGTTGAAGTCAAAAGTTTATACACCTTGCAGAATCTGCTAAATGTTATTTTACTAAAATAAGATGAATCATACAAAATGCATGATATTTTTATTTAGTTCTGACCTGAGTAAGATATTTCACATAGAAGATGTTTACGTATAGTCCACAAGAGAAAACAATAGTTTAATTTATAAAAATGACCCTGTTCAAAAGTTTACATACATTTGATTCTTATACTGTATTGTTACCTGAATGATCCACAGCTTTGTTTTTGTTTAGTGATAGTTGTTCACGAGTCCCTTGTTTGTCCTGAACAGTTAAAGTGTCTACTGTTCTTCTGAAAAATCCATTGAGTCCCACAAATTCTTTGTTTTTTCAGCATTTTTGTATATTTGAACCCTTTCCAACAATAACTGTATGATTTTGAGATCCATCTTTTCACACTGAGGACAACTGAGGGACTCATATGCAACTATTACAGAAGGTTCAAACACTCACTGATGCTCCAGAAGGAAACACAATGCATTAAGATCCAGGGGTGAAAACTTTTGAACAGAATAACCTCAACCTCAACCTGTACTTGAATGTGGAAGTGAAATGGCACACAATATATTGCACAATATTTTGACAAACTAAAGTTAATAGGTAGTAAAGATATGTACAAGCAGTATTAATTAAGATATTAGCCTAATATTTCACCTACCTGACTGGAAATAATAACAACCATGAATGTTGTCAAGATTCTTGCCCTGGAAATCCAGGTTCAGTGTGGCCAACCACAAACGTCTTTTGTTCCTCAGATAGTTATTTGCAGTCTTCTCCTAGATTTGTTATCTTTGATATCTTTTGGCAGTCTATAGTACTCCAAATGTTTATCCCAGTCTGACTGATTAGTACAGTCCAAAACATGACAATAATTGACCATTTTCAGCAGCAATAATCAGCAAAATATTCAAGGTTTGTTCGGTTCAGTGGCGTTGTTTACATTCAGTGCTGCCAATATGGCCAATTAATGAAGCTTCGTGAAAACACTCTATAATCAATGCAGCATATTGAGATTGAAAATCATATCCACATCATTTGGAGTATTATATTTTGTCTTTGGAGCTTGACCACATCATTCCCTATTAATTCCACGTGATTCTGCTATATTTCTCTTTTTATTTTCAACAGATGAAAGTCAGTCATACCAGTCTGGAAGGACATGAGGGTGAGTAAATGATGACAGCAGCATTTCCATTCTGGGTGAACTATCACTTTAAGACTGGTTTAATGGCTGTGGGTGGGGGTTATGAGTTATGGGTTGGTGATTTGAACCATCAGATTAAATCAGGCCAGAAAAGAGGTCTGGTAGACGTAGCATTTATGCTGCCAGTCCTGACACACTGACATTGTAATGCTTACAGGGTTGTGTGAAGTGTGTTCTAATGCTCACACACAACGATTGAAAAAAGGTTTTCTTTGATCCATTTATTTATGGTATACGTGTGTGTTAGAGAATGAACGCAAGAGTCTGATTATGAATGTATTAGTCCAAAGAAGTGGAGGAAATGGCTCTGCACAGCGTTTCCTGTGAATCAGGAAGCAGGAAGTGTGTGGAAGAGGAAGATTGTGCTTTGGGTCACAGTGAACAATGAGAGTAAGTGCTTAAAGGAAAGAGTCCTGCGTCAGCGTAAGAGCAGGGCGGGAAAGTGGCGGACTGGGATTTAGAAAGCGAATGAGAGAAGACAAAATGATCTCTTATGCTTTTACTGCTTTCATGTTCATTTACTGTTAATTATAAAAGCAACACGTTTATTTTTTTCTGATAATGCTACTTTTCTGTCTTTTTCCATTATTTGATTGATTAATTTATTTATTTAAACTGTTTATTCAAAAAGCGGAAGATGGGGAGGGCAAGACATAAAGTAAATATTATTGTTACGGACAATCAACCTATAATCCAAAATCCTGTGTGAAATCTGTTTTTATTTGTGTTTGCTTTGACTGAGATTCTAGATCTATCTATCTATCTATCTATCTATCTATCTATCTATCTATCTATCTATCTATCTATCTATCTATCTATCTATCTATCTAGTCAAATGGTCTAAATGGTAAGTATTTTACCTAAATAATAGGGATCAAACAAAATGCATGTTATTGTTTTTTTTAGTGCTGTCCTAAATAAGATATTTCACATAAAAGATGTTTACATGTCCATAAGAACATAATAATTAAATTTATTAAAATTACCCTATTTAAAAGTTTACATACACTTGATTCTGTATACTGTATTGTTACCTGAATGATCCACAGCTGTTTTTTGTTTGTTTGTTTGTTTGTTTTTTAGTAATAGTTGTTCATGAGTTCTTTACTTGTCCTGAACAGTTAAACTGACTGCTGTTCTTCAGAAAATTCCTTCAGGTCTCACAAATTCTTCGATTTTTCAGCATTTCTGTGCATTTGAACCCTTTCCAACAATAACTGATTTTGAGATCCATCTTTTCACACTGAGGACATCAAAGGGACTCGTATGCAACTATTACAAATGGTTCAAATGATTACTGATGCTGGGGGTGAAAACTTTTTAAATTTGTTGATCAGGGTAACTGTTTTTTATCTTCTGAAAACATGTAAGTTCCCAGAAGTAGCTTCTGAAGGGCAGTACTAAATTAAAATTAGGCAATTTTAGGCAAAATAAGAAAAATGTACACATCATCATTCTGTTCAAAAGCTTTCACCCCGGGCTCTTAAAGGGATGGTTCGGAGTAGATTTGACTTGACTTCATTGCTATGCACTCCGAAGCCCATGTAAATACCCCATACAAAGTTTTTTTTTACCTTATTCGCACATTTAGGGAGATATCAGAGTTTTTCGAATTGTTTGCTACAGCAGTACATGTGATGTATCTTGTAAATTGCACCACTAAACGTGCAAGTAATCTTACCAAACTTCTACAGTAGTGTAAATAGGGTATGTACTCACTACAAGTCGACGTCACTTCCCTGGTTTGGGAAAAGCACGTAAAAGTCCTCCTACAAGTTGACATGCACACAGATGTAGTAGGAGGACTTTGACATGCTTTTCCCAAACCAGGGAAATGACGTCGACTTGTCGTTTTTGAGACTAGTAGTTCTCGGGTAAAACGTGTTTTTAAAACACTCATGGTGGACTTACAAATGTTCCGATGCAGCGTTTTGTGAGTACATACCCTATTTACACTACTGTAGAAGTTTGGTAAGATTACTTGCACGTTTAGTGGTGCAATTTACGAGATACATTACATGTACCATGTACTGCTGTAGCAAGCCATTCGAAAAAATCTGATTCCTCCATAAATGTTCGAATAAGGTAAAAAAAAACTTCAGATGGGGTATTTACATGAGCTTCGGGGTGCATAGCAATGAAGTCAAATCTACTCCGAACCATCCCTTTAATGCATTGAGTTTCCTTCTGGAGCATCAGTGAACATTTGAACCATCTGTAATAGTTGCATATGAGTCCCTCAGTTGTCCTCAGTGTGAAAAGATGGATCTCAAAATTATACAGTCATTGTTGGAAAGTGTTCAAATACACAAAAATGCTGAAAAACCAAAGAATTTGTGGGACCTGAAGGATTTTGAATAGTTTCTTTTGGACTTTATATTCAACAAAGAATCCTGAAAAAAAATGACAATTTCCACAAAAATGACAAGCAGCACAACTGTTTTCAACATTGAACATAATGATAAATGTTTCTTGAGCAGCAAATCAGCATATTAGAATGATTTCCAAAGAATCATGTGACACTTAATGACTGGATAATGATGCTGAAAATTCAGCTGTGCATCAAAGGAATAAATTACATTTTAAAATATATTTAAATAGAAAACAGTTATGTTTAATTGTTATAATATTTCATAATTTTCAGGTTTTACTGTATTGTTTGATCAAATAAATGCAGACTTGGTGAGCATTCTTTAGAAAAATGTTAGAAATCTTATCGACCCAAACTTTTGAACAGCAGTATGTTTGTGATTTAATAATGTTTATAAATCTTGAGCTGCATTCATATGTCATTTAGATCTCAGTGGTAAATAATTATTATCTGACTTTATAAACTCTATAAAAATCCTCTAACTTTCAGCAGTTTTGCACAATCCTGTCAAACAGAAACAAACAGGAACCTGCTGCCCCAAGTCACCGCTGAAAAAAGACAATGGTGTGTGTGTGTGTGTGTGTGTGTGTGTTTGTGTGCGCGCGCACATATGGTTTTACATGTGTGAGTGTGTTTGTGGAAATATGTCAAATTGGCACATTCATTATCGCAACCAGATTCCTCAGTGCTGAGGGAGCACTGGAACAGCACACACACACACATCTACAATACACTTCACAGAATATCTGTGTCAGCTTTGATTTTCAGAGAGGAGTGGAGAACTTCCTTAGTATCAGATGCTGTCAAAAACTCAGCGTGACTGAAAACTGATTTTACATTTATATTTAATTATGAGAGTATTGCTTAATAATCTATGCATTTGGCAGATGCGATTATCCAAAGCAACTCACATTGCATCCAAAATATACATTTCATTAATTCATGCGTTCCTGGTAATTTAACCCACAACCTTGGCATTGCTACTGTATCTGTGCCAACTCTTTACTGTAAAAACTAAAAAGTGAAGTTGATGAAATACAGAATCTAAAGTCATTGAACTCAAAGTTCTTCCAAGGAAAATGTATCTTATAATTAGTTGCACTGTACTCTTACTTTACTCTAAGTTCTCAACAATTGACTCTTATTTCTTCTAAGCTGATACTGTAATGAATCATAACAGAGAAATTCATTATCTAAGCAGCTTCTGAGTAATGTTCCTCAGGGAGAAGACCGTAGAAAATGAGAGTTGGAAAGACGAAAAGAGAAATAAACTGAGTGAAAAGCTAAAGGACATGTGCCTGCTCCTGAACTCAAAGCTACTCCTGGACTTTATATTGTTTAGACACTGAATCCTTTTAATAACACACACACACACACATACACACGTAGTGGATCGTATGTTCACTTTTCCACCAATGTTAATAATGAGAAATGTGTCTTGAGCAAAAAAATCAGCATATTAGAACGATTTCCGAAGGATCATGTGACATTGAAAACTGGAGTAATGTTGCTGAAAATGTAGCTTTGCATCACAGGAATAAATTACAATTTAAAAAATTATTCAAATAGAAAACAGTTATTTTAAATTGCAAAAATATTTCATAATTTTAAAAGTTTTTTTTGTTTTTTTTTATCAAATCAATGCAGCCTAAGAACAAAATAATCGTACTGACTCTGCACTTTTCAATAGTGCACATACTAGTTTCTTTCATATATAATAGTTAGTGTGTCATTCCAGACATGTGTTTGGAGTTTGGCTGCTCAGTTTTCATTCACGCGTGTTATTGCTGCTCAGGTGCTGACACGACGAATCAGAGGTCATGCTTTTCATCTCAATGGTAATTCTCACAGATGACTGGCTGCTTGCAGTGTTGCAGTGTTGCAGTGTCGCATAAGGAACCAATCAGAGGTTCATTAGTATTCATATGCAAATATCTGCTTGACCAGATTTGTAATGACATGCATTTTAGTCAGTTTAACAACTGATTTGTGTATTTGTGTTTATGATGTATGTTATGCATTACCATAATTGACCCCAGGTGTGTGCATGTGTGTTATTTTAGTTAATAGCTCTGCTGACAGAAAGTCACAGATAGTGACAGTTCTGACACATTTTTAATGAACCTTGTGCCCTGGAAACGTGACTTTGTGAGGTGCACAGTGTGTCAGTGTGCTTTTAGAGTGACTTCAGTATTGATGTCTGAAGGTGCTTTTACCTTTTTCTATAAATCAAACGAGTCTCAAAATAAATGTAGCACAGTTTCGACATATTCCACACCTTACAAATGTCAAGCAGCACGATATATATAGATAGCCTAATATGTGACCCTTGACCACAAAATCAGTCATAAGGTCAATTTTTTTGATTAGTTGCTAAGAACTTTATCTAAACAACTTTAAATCTAAATATTCTCTCAATATTTAGATTTTTTTGGCAGATTCCAGATTCTCAAATAGTTGTATCTCAGCCAAATATTGTCTTATCTTAACAAACCATACACCAGTGGAACCAGTTTTTATTCAACTTTCAGATGAAATAAATGTATCAAATCAAAAAATCAGAATGATTTCTGAAGGATCATGTGACACTGAAAAAGTAATGATGCTGAAAATTCAGCTTTGCATCACACGAATAAATTGCACAATACTAAAAAGTGTGCTGAACTGAGTTGGTTAGTTCAACAGAAAGAATTACGTTTTCATACAAACACACACTCATGCACACACACACATTAATGTTGGGTGGAAAATGTGCAGTAACCCTCAAATCACTTCAGTGCTGACAGACGTTTCCTACAGAGAAAAAAACATCTCTTACACGTAGACTATGAACTGAATACTGAGAGAGTCATGTTGTCCAAAAGTCAAGCTCAGACACCATATTTCATATTTACATGACAACTGCATTGAGTGAGGTAGACAAGAATGAAACAAGATGTTGATGGAGTTTAGACTTCCACATTAGTTGTTCTGCGCCTTTACATTCATGTCTCTGAGGAATTACATTCCAAAGCCTGAAAATAACGTCAGAAACAAAGGCAGGAAGTGATATCAGCATTGCTGCCCCCTGTGTGGCCGACAATACTGAAAACTGATACACACCCACCGCAGATATGCTGCCATTGACTTTCTAATACACATCCAGTTCACTTGCAGAATTACAATTTCCTGATCATTTACTCAACCCCTTGTCATCCAAGATGTTCTTTCTTTTTTCAGTCGCAAAGAAATTTAGGTCTTTGAGGAAAACATTCCAGGATTTATCTCCATTTATTACACGGCTCTCTGGAATGCTTGATTCTGATTGGTCAGTTGAGACATTTGTAGGTTCGTTCTTTTCAAATAATCACCGCTCCAAAGTAATAACGCATAGCCGGTACTACTTGTATGTTTAAAATCCCTCCGTGCCAACAAAGATTACCGTTTGGCCCCATCTTGTGACAAACACTGGACAACCACAATTAACAATGGAAAATTTCGACATTAATCTATTTAAATTGTCTTACTAACGTACATAGTTTGAATGTTAGTCACGTGGTACTATATCGTTTCGCGGAAGGATAAAAATGTTAATTTAAAACAAATATGCCAATAAAAGGTTTCAAATTCATATTCATGTCCAGTTTTTTTCCTTATGTGGCAAGTAGCCGTGTAATAAGCGGGATAATGTACAGGCAGCCTGTAGTTATCGCGAAATAAGCCCCTTCAGTGTGATACAAGACCACACTGTCGGGGCTTATTTCTGCGATAACTACCGGCTGCCTGTACATTATCCCTTACATAATGGACTTCTGTGGTTCCCAATGGGTTGAAGGTCCAAATTGCAGTTTCAGTGCAGCTTCAAAGGGCTCTACACGATCCCAGCTGATGAATAAATGTCTCATCTAAACAACTGGTTATTTAAAAAAAAAAAAAAGAGAGAGAGAGAGAGAGAGAGAGAGAGAGAGAGAGAGAGAGAGAAGTCAATATACTTTTTAACCACAAATGCTCTTCTTGCACATTGGAATCACATTGAAAAAGTCACGCGCGGTTCTTCGGATCAAAAAGGTAGGGCGAAAAACTGACATTTTTTCCTCCAACTTCAAAATTTTCCAATTACGTTGTTTGACCCTTTTTTGTAAAGAGTGTTTGAGTTTCTTTGCACGTTTGCTCAGTCGGTACTTCCGTCCATGTCAAGCTTGACCTTTCCAACGTAATGCATATAGTGCAAGATGAGCATTTGTGGTTAAAAAAAAATTACTTGTAATTTTTTTTTTTGAAAATGACAGATTGTTTCGCTAGACCCTCGGCTGGGATCATGTAGAGCTCTTGGAAGCTGCATTGAAACGGCAATTTGGACCTTCAACCTGTTGGTCTCCATTGAAGTCCACTATATGAAAAAAATCCTGGAATGTTTTACTCTAAGACCTTCATTTCTCAACTGAAGAAAGAAAGACATGAACATCTTGGATGACATGGGTGTGAGTAAATTAATAAATAATAATAAATTATGAGGAAATGTTTATTTTGGAAGTGAATTAATCCTTTTAAGTGTTTATTCAAAAATAAAAAATCTGTCATTGTTTACTCACCTTCATGTTTTTCCAAACCAAACACAAACACAAAGGAAGATATTTTAAAGAACATTGGTAACCAAACAGTTACTGCAGCTATTGACTTCCATAGTATGGACATTATAATATGTGAGACAATGGCTACTATCAACTGTTTGGTTAAAGGTGCATTCAATGCATTGATACAGTATTTTGAAATTGTTCTCTGATAGAAGGTTTGACATAGGAAAGGGTCAAAAAAAATCTCCAGAAACAGTTTTACAAGTCCATTTACAACCCTAGGATTTGTCCCTAGAATGAAATGCTCTGTTATTACCTTATTTGGAAGGTTAATGAATAATAATGATGAGCTCTGTTCTGATTGGCTGTTTCACAGAGTGGCTCATTTCAGTAGATCACACGTGGTGGAAAATATATATTTAATCACGGAGCTCAAGCCGCTATTAATATGCGGGTCATTGAAACTGCCGTTTTGAATGCGCGATCATTTTACTTTCACTTTTAAGATTTGCAATTGCATGTGCTCTGTGTAACTTTATACCACAGCAACAGTGCTTACCACATATTTTAAAAGTTTAGAAGCTTGTTAGTGATGCTCAGGATCTGTAAATCATTTGTCAGTCATCTCTCCTTACACTGTTTATGTGGTAAGTGAAACCTGTCCCTTTAGTGGATCGCCTTATTTTATTAGAATGCTTTGTTTTTTTTCCTTGCCTTTCTGAGTAATTTATAAACACCAACCCACCCCTGCACTTAACATCTCCTGCACAACCTGGAACATAACATTTATTCCTGTGATCTGCCATTTTCGATATTGTCCTGGCTTTGTTTTTTTTTTGTTTTTTTTTTCTCTTGACAATAGCCTACCTGCAGAACTTCTGATGATTCGGTTATGCAAATGTTGGGGGCGGGACTATTAATGATTGGACTATAACGTCATAGTCTGTGTTAGGATATTTTTCGGTGGTCTTTTGCAAACACCAGATTTATATAAGAAAGAGGAAACGATGGTGGTTGAGACTCACGGTATGTCATGTCCATGTACAGAACTCTTATTATTCAAATATGCCAAGGTAAATACAGTTTTCCATTCTATGGCACGTTTAAATATTTTCTTCCGTGCTTTTAAATGAAACCATTTACCTCTTAAACTCTGCGGACCCGCCGGCGGGTCCAAAAAGTGTTTCAAAATGTTGCTGCTTCATTTACATGACCTTCCTCATATAGTATCAGCCCATATATGGTCTCATTTGAAAGCTTAGAGTCTCCTCTTTACGGGGAATACCATAACTTTTAGTTTTATGATTCATAAAGTAGTAAAATTATGCTTAGAATTTATGTTGTTCCACACACAAATTTCCGCCTAACGATTGTGAAGAATTATTACAAAGAATGTGTATTTCTTATATTTTTCACAAAACAGACAAGTCATATATCACAAGAAAGCTCTCATTCTCAAGAATCTGACCATATAAATCATTTTATTGTGTGACAAACACAGATCGAATAATCTTCAATTGAATTACGATGTCAGAATATAATAAAAAAAAAATCAAAATGTTGCTGCTTCATTTACACGACCTACTTCACATAGTATCAGCCCATAAATGGTCTCATTTGAAAGCTTAGAGTCTCCTCTTTACGAGGAATACCATAACTTTTAGTTTTATGATTCATAAAGTAGTAAAATTGTGCTTAGAATTTATGTTGTTCCACACACAAATTTCCGCCTAACAATTGTGAAGAATTATTACAAAGAATGTGTATTTCTTATATTTTTCTCAAAACAGACAAATCATATATCACAAGAAAGTGCTCATTCTCAAGAATCTGACCATATAAATTTTATTTTATGACACATTTTATTGTGTGACAAACACAGATCAAATAATCTTCAATTGAATCGCGATGTCAGAATATACTTGAAGAATATGATGATATATTATATTACTTTCCTCCACATACTACTGCTTCAGTTAGCCGCAAATAGCCACAAACTCCATTTTATCTTTTAGATTAGGATCTCTTCTTTCAAACAAGACCATTTTCACGTTTCTGCGTTGCACCATTGCTGAGAAACCGTTGTTTTGCCAGATGCGCTCGGACGCGGCATTCCAAGCGCGCTCTGAGCCGCTCAAGCAGGTGTGTGTGTGTCTGCGGCTGCACTTAGAGCGTGTCAGTAGATCAGATTACACCCTCCGACCGCATGCCGTGCTGCTCCGAGGTGTGAACGATGACAGCTCAGCCTCTCCAGACGCGAAGAAGAAGCAGAGCCATGTAGAGGTTCCGGGTCACAAAAGATGCTTCGACGGTGCCGGGCATTGTGGGATATGTAGTTTTTGGACTCTTACACCGGAGATATGCGTCTGTTGGCGTCTCAGAGGAATATAGCGGTCTCAATTATCCAAAATAGACGCTAAATGAATAAATAACGGGCCGTTTCCATGGAGAGCAGAGGATCCGCGGCTCATAAGCGCGTCTATAAGAATAACAGTGCTTCTATTCAGGTTTGTTTTATTCTTATAATTACTTTGAAACGTAAAGGACACCAAAACAATCTGCTAAGCTATGTATTGAGTGTATATTGAATGTTGACAGTAAAGTACAGTATGTGTTTCAGTAAATACACAGGCAAACATAAAAATGAAACATAATTCAGTCAATTATCATGAAAAGTGCTATGGTACATAGTAAAATAGTATTCTATTCTATTCTCAATAATGTGCTTAGTTTATAAAGCCTGTTTTTGCAAAGAAACAGAAGGACACTTTTAGGGGGAAAAAGGGGGAAAAGGGGCAATGCGACTCCCTTCGGTTATAATTCAATAACTTTCAATTAGAAACTGTTATATGAAAAAATCTTTTTTCTGGTATATCCTGAGACCTAGTGGAATCAAACAAAATAATTTGCAAAGAACTGAGACACCTAAATCCTGAGTTATAGACTTTCAAAAAAAAACTTTTGAAAAAAAAATCAAAAAGCGCCTATGTTTTTTTTGTTTTTATTGTAATATTTGAAATCTATATAATGTTATTTATAAATAATTACACTGATATTATGTAGTTTAAAAGGTTTTCTATACAATGAAACCATTTTTTTTTTATTTCCTCCATTGTATGTGTATAGGGGAACCATTTGAATTTAGGTAGGCCAAATGCAGGCGGAAATCCCCCAAATAGCCGCAGAGCTTAAGGGGTTAATAAAAAAATAAAAAAATAAAGATCATATCTAGCGAAATAATAGGTCGTTTTCTAAAAAAATTTTTTTTTAAATTGAAATGCTTTTTTAACCACAAATGCTTGTCTTGCACATAGGAATCACATTAGAAAGGTCATGCGCAGTTAGTTCTTCATCTGTCAACTTCGGATCAAAAAGGTAGGGTAGGGCGAAAAACTCCATCTCATTTTTTCCTCCAACTTCAAAAACGTCCAACGTCGTTGACTAAAAATTAATTTAAAAAATAGACATATATTTTTTTAAAAGTACAAAAAAATAAAAAATGGCAAAAGAAATCAGAAGTGACAAGGACAACAAAATTACAAACAAAACAAAATATACAAATATATTCGAAATATTACAACAACTATAATAGTTTATCAGCAATACTAAAATACCACTAGTGTAGCATAGAGGAAGAAGCTGGAGGCAGTTTATTTGAAGAAGTATTATGTGGACGGCATGCAGAGGGTAGAATTTCACTCAGGATGGCAAAATATACGCTACTAATGTTACACAAAAAGCAAACGGCTGTGGTACACCGCAGTCAAACACACAGATGACATCATGGAGAAAATGAATCGTTTTACTATTTGCTCATCAATTTATGATTGCATAAAGAGACTGTAATCGGTTTAGTTGCATAAACATCCACTGGCCTCAAAAACATTACTCACTTTCAGGCCATCCAAGATGTAGATGAATTTGTTTCTTCATTAGAACAGATTTGGGGAAATGTAACATTCCATCACTTGCTCATCAATGGATCCTCTGCAGTGAATGGGTGCCGTCAGAATGAGAGTCCAAACAGCTGATAAAAACATCACAATAATCTACAAGTAATCCACGCCACTCCAGTTCATCAACTAACATCTTGTGAAGTGAAAAGCTGTATGTTTGTAAAAAAAAAAAAAAAAAAAAATCCATCACAATGTTTTTAAACTTTAAACCATTGCTTCTGGCTAAAATGAGTCCATAATCCATATTGAAGCTTCCTCCAGTGAAAAAAGTCCTTGCCACGGTGTCCTCTCAAATCAATATCCACCAACATATTTGTTTAGAACTGTTTTCATAAACAGTAAACTACACTGCAAAACATGCTTTTCTTACTTAGATTTTTTGTCTTGTTTTCAGTCAAAATATCTAACGATTCTTAAATTAAAAAGGATTTTCTAGATGAGTAAAAATGATTGTCTTGTTTTCAGAAAAAAACAAGTCAAAATTAAGTGCATTTTTGCTTGAAACAAGCAAAATAATCTGCCAGTGGGGTAAGAAAAATAATCTTTTCTGTTTGAAATCATATTTTTAGTTTACCCCATTGGCAGATTATTTAGCTTGTTCTAAGCAAAAACTCACTTACTTTGGACTTGTTTTTCTAAAAACAAGAAAATAACTTTTTGTCTTCTTGATTTAGGAATTTTTAGATATTTTGGCTGAAAAACAAGGCAAAAAAAATCTGAAAAGTAATAAAAGCATTTTTTGCAGTGTATAGAAGCCTGTTTTTGCCACTGAAAAAAAAGGTTATTGCAATTTTTTTCTTAAAATACTTTTTTTCCCCCTAAGAGATATTAACTCACAATTGCGTGTTATAAAGGCCAATTTTAAGGTTTCAGAATCGTGAGTGTGCACAATTCTGACTTTATAACATGCAACTGCAACTACGAGAAAAACACTCGCTAGTTTATATTTTACAGTTCTGACTTTTTTCTCAGAAATGCAACTTTATTTTTTAGAATTCTGTCTTTATAACTTACAATTGCGAGTTTATATCACATAATTCAGAATTGTGAGTTTGTATCAAGCAATTCTTAAACTTTATTTCGTAGAATTGCGAGTTTATATCTCAGAATTGCAACTTTTTTTTCAGAATTGCAAGTTTATATTTTACAAGTTCGAAATTTATAACTCACAATTGCGAGTTTATATTTCATAATTTAGAATTATTAGTTTGTATCACGCAATTCTGAGAAAAAAGTCAGATTTTGAGTTTTATCTCACAATTGTGACTTTCTTTCTCACAATTCTAACTATATTTCTTAGAATTGCGAGTTTATATCTTACAATTCTGACTTTATTTCTCACAATTCTGACTTAATTTCTTACAATTGCGAATTTATATCTGACAATTCTGACTTTATTTCTTAGAATTGCGAATTTATATCTGACAATTCTGATTTTATTTCTTAGAATTGCGAATTTATATCTGACAATTCTGACTTTATTTCTTAGAATTGCGAATTTATATCTGACAATTCTGACTTTATTTCTTAGAATTGCGAATTTATATCTGACAATTCTGACTTTATTTCTTAGAATTGTGAGTTTATATCTGACAATTCTGACTTTATTTCTTAGAATTGTGAGTTTATATCTGACAATTCTGACTTTATTTCTTAGAATTGTGAGTTTATATCTGACAATTCTGACTTTATTTCTTAGAATTGTGAGTTTATATCTTACAATTCTGACTTTATTTCTCACAATTCTGACTTAATTTCTTACAATTGCGAATTTATATCTGACAATTCTGACTTTATTTCTTAGAATTGCGAATTTATATCTGACAATTCTGATTTTATTTCTTAGAATTGCGAATTTATATCTGACAATTCTGACTTTATTTCTTAGAATTGCGAATTTATATCTGACAATTCTGATTTTATTTCTTAGAATTGCGAATTTATATCTGACAATTCTGACTTTATTTCTTAGAATTGCGAATTTATATCTGACAATTCTGACTTTATTTCTTAGAATTGCGAATTTATATCTGACAATTCTGACTTTATTTCTTAGAATTGTGAGTTTATATCTTACAATTCTGACTTTATTTCTCACAATTCTGACTTAATTTCTTACAATTGCGAATTTATATCTGACAATTCTGATTTTATTTCTTAGAATTGCGAATTTATATCTGACAATTCTGACTTTATTTCTTAGAATTGTGAGTTTATATCTGACAATTCTGACTTTATTTCTTAGAATTGTGAGTTTATATCTGACAATTCTGATTTTATTTCTCACAATTCTGACTTTATTTCTTAGAATTGTAAGTTTATATCTGACAATTCTGAGTTTATTTCTCACAATTATGACTTTATTTCGAAGAATTTCAACTTTATTTTTCAGAATTGCGAGTTTTTGTGTTTCACAATTCTGAATTTATAACTCAAAATGACAAGTTTATATCTCAGAATTCAGAATTGTCACGTTGTATCACGCAATTCTGAGAAAAAAAGTCAGATTTGTGTTTATATCTCACAATTCTGACTTTATTTCTCACAATTCTGACTTTATTTCTTAGAATTGTCAGTTTATATCTGACAATTCTGACTTTATTTCTCACAATTCTGACTTTATTTCTCACAATTCTGACTTTATTTCTTAGAATTGTCAGTTTATATCTGACAATTCTGACTTTATTTCTCACAATTCTGACTTTATTTCTCACAATTCTGACTTTATTTCTCACAATTCTGACTTTATTTCTTAGAATTGTGAGTTTATATCTGACAATTCTGACTTTATTTCTCACAATTCTGACTTTATTTCTTAGAATTGTGAGTTTATATCTGACAATTCTGATTTTATTTCTCACAATTCTGACTTTATTTCTTAGAATTGTAAGTTTATATCTGACAATTCTGACTTTATTTCTCACAATTATGACTTTGTTTCTAAGAATTTCAACTTTATTTTTCAGAATTGTGAGTTTTTGTGTTTCACAATTCTGAATTTATAACTCAAAATGACAAGTTTATATCTCAGAATTCAGAATTGTCAGTTTGTGTCACGCAATTCTGAGAAAAAAAGTCAGATTTGTGAGTTTATATCTCACAATTATGACTTTATTTCTCAGAATTGCGACTTAATTTCTCAGAATTGCGAGTTCATATTATATCTATATATATTTATATCTCATAATTAAGAATTGCGAGTTTGTATCATGCAATTCTGAGAAAAATTTTGAAAATTGTGAGTTTATCTTGCAGTTCTAAATTTATTTCTCTGAATTTTATATTTTATATTATATATATATAATCTTATAACTCAGAATTGCGAGCTTGTATCACACAATTGTGAGTTTATATCTCTGACTTTATTTCTCAGAATTGCAAGTTTGTTTCACAATTCTAAATGTATAACTCAAAATGACCAGTTTATATCTCATAATTCAAAATTGTAAGTTTGTATCATGCAATTGTCACGGATTGGCCAGGTTCTTCCACCACTATCGCCCGGCGATCACAATCACCCGAATACTGATCACACACACCTGCACCTAATCAGCCACACCCCTATAAGAGCACACACCACGCACCTCTCATTGTCCAGGCTCGTTCATACGAAGCGGACTCATTGTGCGTCTCTCCTCGAGTTCACAACTATTACCTACCTGTTGCTACTTACCTGTTCTTGTCCAATTCCAGTCTGTGCAGATCCATCCAGCTCTATCCACGGGGTGTGTGCGTCGTAAGTCTGTCACCGATCCTGGATCCATTCAGCGGTGTGTGTGTCCTAAGTTTTCTGAAGACTCACTCAGCGAACCCACCTTCTCCTCCCGTCGTTCCTGCAAAGAAACCAGATCTTCATCAAACCACGGAATACATCAACAAGATTGAGATACTTTCCCATTTGTGCACGTCACTCTCCTTCAGCTGCTCATCTGTTGAAAATAAACTGTTTAATATTGTTTGCAACTGTTTGCAAGTCTGAGAAAAAAGTAAAAATGTTGAGTTTATATCTTCCAATTCTGACTTTATTTCTTAGAATTGTAACTTAATTTCTCAGAATTGCGAGTTTATATCACACAAATATGACTTTATTATTTGAATTGCGAGTTTATATCTCACAATGACTTAACATTATTTTTCTTTTGTTTATATAATTTCATCATAATATCTCATAATTCAGAATTGCGAGTTTGTTTCATACAATTCTGAAAAATAAAGTCAGAATTGCAAGATGTAAACTTCCAGTTACGAGAATTGCAACTTTATTTTATTTTTTATCTTTATTAACTGGTAAAAACAGGCTTGCATATAAATGGTTGATCTATGCATATTTTTCTCCTGATTCAGACAAGACAATGGAGCCTGCAATATTAGGGATAAAGGACTTTATGGATAGAAATAAAAAACGTCTTAATGATTGATTTGTTTTTGTTTTTACAAACAGCTTTTCACTTCACAAGACATTAACTGATGGACTGGAGTGAATTGTGGATTATTGTAATGTTTTTATCAGCTTTTTGGACTCATTGTGACGGCACCCATTCACTGCAGAGGATCCATTGGTAAGCAAGTGATGCAAAATTTCTCCAAATGAAGAAACAAACTCATCTACAACTTGAAAGGTCATAAAGGGTATGGAAATTGTCAGCATGTTTTCAATTTTTGGGGCCGCTGTACACGATCACATCCACCCCTCATGCTTAGTGTGTGGTGAATGACCTCTGTTCCCGTCCAGTGTGCTTGTATTTGTGTGGGAGTGACGGTAGCACAAAAACAGATCTGGACTTACCGGAGTGTGTGTTGGTGTTGTTGTTTGACTCTGTGTTGTCAGGTGTATGTCGTAGTGTCTAGTCTCTCAGCTCCACCTGTGATCCATTTATTTGTCTTTCTCTCCCTCCTGCTGTTTTTCTTTTCACTCGTTATTTTGGGTCGCCTCTCCTTGTAACTTCCTTCTCTTGGCCTTTTGTTCCTGCTCTCAGCATGTGGACCCAGATGGCAAAGACCTTAAAGCAGACATATTCCCACAGACACACACTCTCTCGCTGCCTCTGAACCCAATCCATGTGCTTTATTAGCTAATCATGTGTGACTGAGAAAATATTTAACTCATGTCAGTCATCGTAAAATTAATGCAATTATATGCATATATAGTGACTCTTCTGTAAGTGTGGAGTGATTTATCTACTTATTTTGTACTGTGAAAGATTTTATTTTTAAAGATTATATTGATATAATCTTTTATAGATACCATAAGTGTAAAAACGAATATATAGAATAAATATGAATATCTTTCAAAACAGAATAAAATATAAAAATAAATATATAAGATAGATAGATAGATAGATAGATAGATAAGAATAAGAACTAGATAAAAAAGTTTGTCAAGACAAACTTTAAGTTGGCTTGAGAAAGCCGGACCAGAAAGTTTGAAAGGTTTGAAAGCTTTAAAAAGTATTAAAAGTTTAATAAGTTTACAAAGTTTTAAGTTTGATGGTTTTCAGTCTGAAATAGTTTACAATTTTCAGCAGTTTTAAAGCTTGAAGTTGATAGATAGATAGATAGATAGATAGATAGATAGATAGATAGATAGATAGATAGATAGATAGATAGATAGATAGATAGATAGATGTATATATATATATATATATATATATATACCCATCCTTCTTTCTTTCTGTCTTTCTTTCTTTCTTTCTTTCTTTCTTTCTTTCTTTGAAGCTTGACTTTGAGTGTAAATATGTTGCTAATTAAAAATAAAAATTTTCAATATGATTTATTTATTTAAAAAAAATCTAAATTTATAGTTAAAAAATTAATAATCTGAATAAATAGTGTAATTATAATATATATATATATATATATATATATATATATATATATATAATACATAATAAAACAAAACATACATACATACACACACACACACACACACACACACACACACACACACACACACACACACATATATATATATAGATGTATAAAATAATTTCTAATGTACAGTGTATATATGTTTTTACATTTTTATTTGATTTATTTTTAACAAAAATATATATAGTACATTATATATATATAATATATATATATAATATATAGTACATTATATATATATATATATATATATATATATATATATATATGTTTATACATTTTTATATATTTTTTTATTTATACAATTATATTTTTATATTTATGTAGATTTTATGTAGATTTTTTTATCAAATTCTTTCTTTTTTAACAATATATTTTGTAATGTTTTTATAAATTTTTATTTAGATTTATTTAAATTATTTTTGAACAATATTTATATTATAGGCCAATATACATAAATGTAATGTAATACTTTGACTTTGAGTGTAAATATATTGATTATTAAAAATAAAAATAGATTTTACATGATATTAATTCTAAATATTAAATAGAATATATTACCCAAATTAATACTTTTTTTTTATTTTAATAATTTTATATTATGTAAAATTAATACAAATATTAAGAAAACACCTTTCATCAAAACATTATTTTATTAAGCAAAATTCAAGAATAATACTCATGCTGGAAGCTTTTTCCATTCATGTGGGAGACTAGAAACGCAACACTTTCACCTTCTGTTGCGTTACAAAGTTCAAGTTTAGCAAACTCTGACCTGCAACTTCAGCTTAGCAGAGATCTGGACCGGAACGCTCAGTTTTTTAATGTTTACCAGATTGCAATATTAATATAAATGCATCAAAGTTGCCTTATTCTTTCTGGCTGTCCTGTAGATTCCTGTTGCTGCTTTATAGAGTTTCTTTCCACGCGTTGTCACATCTGTCTTGTTCTTTTAAGCCTGCAGGGTCAAAATCACACAACTGAGTGAGGTTTTTAATATCAGCCTGTCATTCAATATCTACATGGATGCTCACATAGATCATTTTGAAAAGAGACAACAGAGAAATGAGGAGAAAGAGAGACTCTGAAGAGTTACAGAGCTGTGAAATCCTGTCTGATGGCCCTCAGGATGTAGAAGTAATCACACACGAGGCCTGGATGAGCACCACGTCTACCGTGGGGCGCTGGAGGTCACGTAAAGGTCGTGTGCGCTGGGTGGTTCTTTCCTGTCCGGGGTAAAACAGCCGTGAGACAGGACAGGATGTAGGCCATGAGGTCACTTCCTGCTGAGGTGTAAATTTAGCCGGTGGCTGTTGATGATGTTAGTTATTGGTTGGCATTTCTCTCCCACTCCCTGAAGTTTCCTCCGGCTTTCCTCAGGAGTTTCTCTGCACACTTACTCACATCCTCACATCCTCACCACATCCTGTCCACCGTACATAATTTCCCTGCTGCATTGTGGGATGTTTTTATGAGCGAGAGTGTACACTGTAAAAAAAAAAGCCGTAAAATTTACAGGAAAACCCTGGCAGCTGTGGTTACCAGAGTTTTACTGTAAAAAATACGGTAGCAATGTTTTACATTTTACGATTTTCACTTAAATATACAGGTAAATACCGTAATTTCTGATTTTTTTTTATTGATATAATGGTGATGTACCAACCTTTTGAAGTACTGAAATCTGTTTTGTACCTTTGCAATACACTGATAACCACCAAAAGCAGGTGGTGATGACAACATCACATGATCAACCAAAGCCCATTACAAGGAGATTTTAAATAATAGCATATATAGAAGGTGCACAGTGTCATTCACACAAACACTAAACACCATCATGGTAACACACATAAAACTGATTTAAGGCAAAAAACATTAATTTAACAGCATTATATGTAACATATAACCCTAATGTACAAAACTGGCAAGAAAAATCTAAGAAGAAAAAGTTATTTCCACAAAAAACATTGAATAAAAAAAATGAAACACAGGGAATTCTGGGAATGTCAGTTTACGGTTATTCACTGTAAATTTTACCTTCTTTTTCCTTTCAAAAAACGGTATACTGCCGTAAAATTACATGCAATGTCCAACACAGTTTTTTACCGTATATAGAAGGGGAACTTACCGTTAACCATATCACAGGTTTTTACCGTAGCATTTTTACAGTTTTTTACCGTTAAATTCACGGTCATTTTTTACAGTGTATGTGCGTGGATTTGATTTTTCCGTGGCAACAATGGATGTTGTGTCAGCGGAAGTGTGACATCTTTCTGTAACATCATCATTGTAAAGTATAGTCCCATCAACCTTGAATGGTTGCATGTCAGTGAATTTGCAAGTGTTTTTTAGAGTGTTAGTATTTGCAGGTAGAATTTAAAAAGAGATCAATGAGAGAGAGAATTATTTGAAATGTCACAGAATGATGTCAAATATGACCAGGTATTCTTGATATACATGAAAAACATTAAAAGGAACTTTACAGCTAATGCATGATAATGATGTAATAATGTAAAATATATGTTCTTGTATAATTTATCATCTTTTTTTAAGAAATCTATTTTTACAAAAAAAACAACAACTAATAATTATAAAAAAATGTATATTATATTATATGATATTATATTATTACGTTGTTTGATATAAAATAATAAAATAAAACAAATGTATTTTGGAATATTATATTATATTATATTATATTATTACGTTATATGATATAAAATAATAAAATAAAACAAATGTATATTGGAATATTATATTATATTATATTATAATATATTATTACGTTGTATGATATAAAATAATAAAATAAAACAAATATATACTGGAATATTATATTATATTATATTATATTATATTATATTATATTATATTATATTATTACGTTATATGATATAAAATAAAAAAATAAAACAAGTGTATATTGGAATATTATATTGTATTATATTATATTATATTATTACGTTATATGATATAAAATAATAAAATAAAACAAATATATTTCGGAATATTATATTATATTATATAATATTATGTTCTTTTGACTAAATAAAACAAATAAACACATTTTTAATTATTTCAAACTTTTTTTAATAATTAATTTTCATTGTATGTTTGAAAAACAGGATGGAAATAATGGAAATAATTAAAAAAAAAATTTTTTTATGTTATATTAACTAAATAAAAACATAAATAATTTTTTTTATTATTTAAAATATTTTTACTAATAATTCTTTTTTTCATTGTATGTTTGAAAAACATGATAGAAATAATGTAAATAAATTTAATAAATTTTTTTTTAAAGAAATCTATCTTTTTAAAAATATATATAATTATTTAAACACCAAAAACCTGGATTATATCTATTATATTATAGATATAAGTAAATATTAAGTAAATACGTATATGTTATGTATATTAAGTAAATATACAAAAAAAAATTCAAAGAAAAAAGATTTAATAAAAATTCTATTTAATTAAAAATATTTTTTTATTGTATGTTTTAAAAACATGATGGAAATGATGGAAACTAATTTAATTAAAATAATTTAAGAAGAAAAAATCTTTCTTTAAAAAGTGTGAATTATGACTGATCTGAATTATATTTATTTCACAATATTATATTAATTATATTATATTATTAAATAATATATACACAAAACAAAACAAAAATTTTTTTTAATGCTTTGATAAAATAAATTATTACAAATTGTATTAAATATTTAATTAAACTTCTATTAAATTTTTTAATAGTTTCTAAATAATCTATCATCTTTTTAAAAAATAAATCTATCTTTAAAAGAAAATATAATTATTTTAACATCCAATACCAACTTGATCTGTATTATATATATTTTAAATATTATATTATATTATATTATTAAATAATATACACAAAATAAAACAAATAAATACATTTTTATGATTTGATAAAACGATTTAAATCAAAATGTAATTAAATATTTATTTAAAATTACATTAATTCAAAAATCATTTTCATTGTATGTTTGAAAAACATGATGGAAAAAAGGAAATGTTATAAAATAATTTATCATCTTTTTTTAAAAAGAAATTTATCTTAAAATTTTTTAAAAATTATTTTAACACCGAATTGATCTGGATTATATTTATAATATAATACTATATTATATTATATTATTATATTATGTTATATTATATATTATTCATAATTTGTAATGATTTGAAAGCTTTTTTAAATAAAAAAATAATTTTAATTGTATGTTTAAAAAACAATGTAAATACTGCAGACATATTTATTCAATATATCTTCAAGACAATCTTATCACAAGTCATTGTCATAATTTCATACAAGCTCTGTGTTAGCCATCTAGATAGCATTGTCATTTTTTTTTTTTTTTTTTTTTTTTTTTTGGTATCAGCAACACATACAGGACTTCAGAGAAAACCAAGTTTGCAGTTTGTGACCTGAAACTCTCTCCTCGGCCTCGGGTCAGTGTGTGCCTTCCTTTGAACTGAACTCAACTCTGATTGTGATCTGGGTGGTTGCTAGATGGTTTCTTATTGGTCAAAAGAGCCCATCTGTCCCTCTTTTAGTGTTAAAATCAGTTTTTTTTGTTTTGTTTACCAATGCACAACGAACTATGAAATTTGGGTCCTGAAGCAATGAGAAGAAGTTTTAAACAAGTCGGGTTTGTTTTGGTGTCCAAAATGAAATGTTTTGAATAATTTTATCTAGTTTTTGGGTTCTCTGTCTTTCTAGGGCAGATCTTCATGATGTTGTTTGACAGTGGATGTGTTTCTAGGCATGTGTTTAACAGGTGTGTAAGTTTATCTGTAGCGAATGTCCACTTCCGACCGTCTGCGCTTCACTGATTCATGTGCTTCTCTACACCAGTCCACATCGAGATGGTAAAACAATAGAGTTTCTCTCACTTCTTCTGTGTGTGTGTGTGTGTGTGTGTGTGTGTGTGTGTGTGTGTGTGTGTGTGTGTGTGTGTGTGTGTGTACCTGGTATTCATCACATTGTGGGGACCAAATGTCCCCATAAGGATAGGAATACCAGTAGATTTTGACCTTGTGGGGACATTTCTCAGGTCCCCATGAGGAAACAGGCTTATAAATCATGCACACTGAGTTTTTTTGAGGAAGTAAAAGTGTGCACAATCTCCTGTGAGGGCTAGGTTTAGGTGTAGGGTAGGTGTAGGGCGATAGAAAGTACAGTTTGTACAGTATAAAAACCTTTACGCCTATGGAATGTCCCCATAAAACATGTAAACCCAACATGTGTGTGTGTGTGTGTGTGTGTGTGTGTGTGTGTGTGTGTTTGTTTTTGTGACATATCAGGACACAAATTGGTGTAATAACATGGGTATGACATAGGTATTACAAGGAGAGGGTGACTTATGAGGACATTGCCCATGTCCCCACTTTTCAAAAGGCTTATAAATCATACAGAATACGTTTTTTTGAGAATGTAAAGATATGCACAGTCTCCTGTGAGGGCTAGGTTTAGGTGTAGGGAAGGTGTAGGGTGATAGCAAATATCGTTTGTACAGTATAAAAACCATTACGTCTATGGAATGTCCCCACAATTCACAAAAACAAACATGTGTGTGTGTGTGTGTGTGTGTGTGTGTGTGTGTGTGTGTGGTGAAGATAAGAAGTCTGGCTCTCTGAGATTACGTGACCCACAGTCTGTTTACAAACACAGGAGTTGACCCTCAATAAATCACTGTGTGTGTGTGTGTGTGTGTGTGTGTGTGTGTGTGTGTGTGTGTGTGAGAGAGAGAGAGAGGGAGGGAGGACAGGTGCAGTGGATGAGCCCAAAAGAAAATCTGTGTTCCCAAAGGAGCAGATTTAAGATTAAAAGATCAGCATCTTAATTCTCAAAAGTAATAATTGAATTAAAAATAAACAAATGCATATAATCTGTGACGTCTGTGTTTTTAAATCTGTGTGAATCTATTTGAATCTTGGGATTTAAAAAAATATTTAAATTTAAGTATTTAAATAAATAAAATAAATATTTAAATGTTTAAAAATTTTAATGTTATAAAAATAACAGTAGAAACAATCAATAACAAATGCCAAATACAGTAAACTAATAGAATAAAAGATCAGCATTATTTAAATATAATAAACTGATGAAAAATACAGTACTGATGCATAGAAGGGAAAAAAACGACAAATGAATAAATTCAATTTTTAAAATAAAAGTTAAGTAAATATTCTGACCTAGTCATAAAAGTCATAAAATAATAATGATAAACATAAATAAATTAGCACTTGTGACCCATGTACTATAACATAAAATATTTACAGTTTATACTTTTGCTTGTAAAAAAATTAATATGTCAGAATAAACTACTATTAAAAGAAAAACAACATTTGTATGCAGATCTACTCTAGATATACATACAGTAAAAGAAATGTTTTTCTGTCCTAAATATTTTATAAGCTACAAACAACAGGAAATATATTTGTGTGTATTTTGGCAATTAAATATTTATTTAGCTTAATCTTTCTATGCCAAAATATATTGCAAACTATGTTTGAAGAGGTGGAAAATAATAAAAATAAAATAGTGTAGAAAATATATAAAAATGTATCAAAATTAAAATAAATTAAATGAACAAAAGTTAAATTTTTTATCAAAATAAAGTAAATAAAATAGTGTAGGAAATATGTAAAACTTTATCAAAAATCTAATAAATTAAATTAAATGAACAAAAATTTTAATAAATTATTTTTTATCAAAATAAAATAAAATAAAATAAACCAAAAAAAGTGTTATACAGATATATTTAAGTGTTATAGAGATATATTTCCCCAATTAAACATGTATTTGCGTAATCTTCATATGCCAAAATATATTGCAAACTGTGCTTGAAGGGGTGAAAAATAATAAAATATAATAAAATAAATCAAAATAGTGTAGGAAATATATCAGAATTTATCAAAAATAAAATCAATTAAATTGAATGAACAAAAGTTAACAAATTATTTTTGTCAAAGTAAAATAACAAAAAAAAAGTGTAGGAGAAAAATATAACATAAAATAAAATTTTAATGAAATAAAATAAATAAAAATATAAAAATCCATCTCAGAACCTTTTGGGTAGTTAAAAATAATGTCAAAAAATATAAATAGTGGTACACATTAGTGTCAGTATGACAAGTGTGCAGCAAATATTGTTTATTATAGTATTTTTTTTTATTTTTGTAGAATTGATTTAATAATGTGAAGTGTGCTGCAAATATTGTGTTTTCTGTGACTGTGTAAAGTGAAGTAAGCAGTTGTTTTGTGTATTCAGTAATGGTGCCCATAATGAAGTGTTTAGTGTTCATTCAGTGTTTTTTAGCACCAGAGCTTGACTGCTGGAGGATGAATGAACTGACGGGACAATCTTGAGATTCCACAGAGGAAAGGAGGAGGATGGATGAAAGAGAGCAGAGGTCAGAGGACAGACGGACAGAGAAAGAGTTAATGCTGAGCTCCTGCTCTCTCTGCTTCACCTCTCTGAGCAGAACAATTCATCAACATTCAGCTGCTAATCACTCTTTAAACACACTTGAGCGCACACAAGCACACACACAATACCAGCCCTGATCTGATCCTTACATCTCAATCCTGCTCTGCACCAAAACAAGACATTTAACCTTCTCATTTCCTCAAAACATTTAAAAGAATTTGTTCAACCGGTTTCATTTCTCAGAGAGTTGACCAATAAATCTGTCAAAACCTTTAAAGTTCTTCATTTCTTTGACAACAGGAAATCATCTTTCACTTGTTTTCTAGAAAAAAAACCCTGCTGTTCTAAAGGAACGAAATGAAGGGAAAGAACAAAAGACATGTCCAACGTGTTTGTATTTCCAGCTAAAGTCGGATCGCTGTGGCACGGATTGCCAAGCATGAACGGGAATATCAGGAAATGGCATCTCAGTTTTCTGTTTCTTCCAGAGAAAAAACCCAATCCATCCCTCTCACATACTCCATCTTGTATTGCTCTATACTGTTCTAAAAAGCATGTTACTCTGTGGAAAGTATTCAACACTTAATGATGAACAATTGTTATATTATTAATATTTAATTTGATTCTAGTAGATGTTTTACTAGTGAGGATAACGGATAATAATAATAATAATAATAATACAGGTATTATAGACTCCACTGGCTCAAACAGGCAGAAGAGAGCCATAATATTAACACAATATACCGCCGGAAAAAAGTCAGCGTATGAATGGATTATATATTTAGACGTTGCTTCAAGCCAGTGTATTTTCATAATTTAATACCTAGATTATCATAAATCATCACAAATAAACTGAAATCCTTTATAAATATTCATTGGGAAGTGCTTTCACTGTAATACAGACATTTGGACGGGTTTGTGCAGCTTGAAAGTGGTAATAAATGTCTTCATGACAAACAGATGTGTGTCTATTAATAGCAGATGAAATGAGGAAATGTTTTAAATGGATTATATGAATGATATAATGTATGATATAATGTGAATAAATAAATATTATTGAATGAGGTTTTTATTCTAATGTGTATTTGTCGTTTTGTTTTGTCTGGTTTATTTGAAATAATGCTGAAAAATTGCTAAATAATTTTATTTTTATATTTTATAATAATATTATTAAATTGCATTTATTACTATACAATAATATTGCTATAATTATTTATTTTAAATTATGAAATTATATATGTGTGTGTGCTTTCCTTTTTAAGAGTTACATTTAGACTTATAAAAATATACATTATAGAATAAATATGCAATAAAGAATAAATAATTTGTAATTAATTAATTATTAAATTGCATATATTACTATGCAATGTAATATTACTATAATTTTTTAACTTAGGAAATTTTATTAATATTATTTGTATGTATATATATATATATTTATTTATTTATTTATTTTCTTTAGTTACATTTAGACTTTATTTATTTTTTTAAATACTCATATAAAAAATTATATAAAACACAACTATTTGTTACATACCTTTTTTTTCATATTTTTATAAAATGGTATTTTGTGTAAATCTGCCAAACTGGGCCGTTTTGTTTGCTGTTTCTGACAAAACTGGTCTTTATTTTTCATAGTTTGAGGTTTGTTTGTGGGTTTGGGATTGCAGATTTATTATACATAAACAGATGTCTTATTCTTGTCCACAAAAAGAAACAAAAACACTAAAGATTTTGTCTTGTGTCACAGGAATAAATCATCTGACCTACTTTGCTGTCTTTTCAGTAATATATTTCCCCCTCACTCTCTGCTAGCTAAGTGTGTGTGTCTCTTTGTGAACCCTTAAACCTCAGATATTTTACAGTCAGCAGTAATTATTTTGAGGTAATCTATGATGTCACAATAGCCCACAGTGAACTCTGAAGCTGATGTAAGTAAGTCTTGATGGTGTCTTCCCTTAGGCACTGTAAATGTGTCTGGTAACTGACCCTGAGACTGTCTGACCTCTGACCTTCTGCTCTATAAACATTACGAGATAAAACGATCCTCAAACTAGCCGTACCTGTTTCAGATGTTCAGAGCCTTGAAGATACTTGTCTTACAATGAGACGCTACAGCTCTGGTCAACAATCAGATGATTGCTCCGGGTTAAAGAGTAACTCTTGACTTCTCCAAACGCTTTACAAAGGAAAGGTGACTTTAGGGTCATTTATTGAGGTGAGGAGAAAAGAAAAGGTCAAACATACGGAGGTCAGGAGAAAAGTAAGAGGTGAAGTAAAGAAAGTAGTGTAATTTGAGTGTTTGAGGGTTGTTGTTGTTTTTAATCTAAGTACTATATAAAACGTGTAAGTGAAATTGGCACTTATTATATTGACAAAGATATATTTAGCAAACAAATACGGTCTTTGAGCTCATCAGCAGCATGTGACAAAAGATTGGGACGCGTACTAATATTTTTAATCAGGATTTGTCGCCATCTGCTGGTTATCACGACAATCGCTGTGGGTTTTGAAGCACTTCAAATAAAACAAAACAAAACAAAACAAAACAACGTTTTACTATAACACACACATCGTACATAATTTATTGATTACATTATATATTAAATTCTATCAAAGGTACCATGGTATTACCATCTGGTACATCATTATAGCATAATAACTATCACAGTGCTTTTTGTAAGGGGCTGACAAAATATTGCATTCCCTATTTAATGATCAGGTAAATAATTAATAACGAAAAATTTAAATACAAAGAGTGAGAGAGAACGTTTGAAGGAGTATTTAATAATTAATTATCATAAAATAAGATAATTAATAAATAAAAACCGAAATAGTTCTCTTATAGGTGGAAAGTTTGGGGGCGGTACCTCATGAATAATTAATGAGAATAATAATGTGAGATAAAAATACACAAATAAATGATAAATTATATAAACAATTAATTGTGAAAAATTGTGTTATTTTGGTTAAATAATAAATAAAGAAAAATGTAAAAAGTACAAGAGGAGATTTTGGTGGTGGTGGGGGGGGGGGGTTAATAATTAATTAGGATCATAAAATAAGATTAATAATAAATAAAAACAGAAATAGTTCTCTTATAGGTGTAAAGTTTTGGGCCATAACGTAATGAATAATTAATGAGAATAATGATTTAAAAATACACAAATAAATTAATTTATTAAATATGAATATAAACACAAAATACATAATAGTAGAATAAGAAAGAAGATGGACGTGTGTTCAGTTTTTGTCACATTGCTGAAAATATTGTTGAAAAGTTATATATATATAAAAGTTTGGCAGCGTTGCCTAATGAATAATTAATGAGAGTAATAACTATAATAATGAACGAGTAAATATTGTTGAATATATATATATATATATATATATATATATATATATATACACACATACATACAAAATACAAATACAAAAAATAATACATTTATTATAAACATTTTGTCAGGATTGTGCCTAGTTCTGTTCAGTGTTTTCTAGTGTTTTCCCCCCTCACATGGACTTCAGTTGGTTTTTCCCTTTGTCTCCCCCTGTAGTTCTGTGTTTATTTATATTTATATTTATATCTGGGACACATTTATATAAATACAGAAAATATAATCCTTGAACAAGAGAGAAGAAGGACGGGTGTTTAGTCTGCTGAAAAAAATTGAGAATAGGCTAATAATGTAAGATAAAAATAAATTCATTCATAAAAATGAATATACATACAAAATTTATTTTAAAACAAAGAAAGAAAGACGGATGTGTGTTAAGTCTTTGTCATGCTGCTGAAAAATATAATTGAAAAATTATTAAATCCATATAATTACTTATACTTATATTCATAAAAGCATTTATTTCAAATGATTAAATTACATTTTTGACAAATATTAATATTTGTTTTTTAATAATTTTGATTTAGAATGTTAACTTATCATTATTTACTATTACTATATCATTTTTTTAATATATGCTTTTTAAAATAGTCATTAAAGAATATTGAACGTTGAAAGAATGTAATAATAAAATAATTAAATAATAAATTAGCCGATTAGTTGTTACATGATTTGTTATGTATAATTACATAATAATATAACATAATATTGCTTTATAAAGTGGTTATTTGGGTAAATATTCCAAATTAGACAGGGCCTTATTTTTTACTTTATAAAGACTAAACACCCTAACTTCTTCTCTCTTGTTCAGCGATTCAATTTTATAATAAATAATGTTTTTGTATTTTTATTTTATGTTATTATTGTAATTAATTATTCATTAGGTTATGGCCCAAAACTTTCCACCTATAAGAGAACTATTTCTGTTTTTATCTTTTTAATCCATAATTTTATTCTATGTTATACATTAGTTATTGAATAAGTGTGGGATTGCAGATTAAGTAAGATTATTAATAAATTAAACTAGAAAGAGTTATTTGTAACCTATTCAATAATTAATGGATATAATAACAAGAAATAAAAATAAGGGGGCAGCCGTGGCCTAATGGTTAGAGAGTCGGACTTGTAACCCAAAGTTTGCAGGTTCGAGTCTCAGGTCCGGCAGGGATTGTCAGTGGGGAAGGTGAATAACCAGCACTCTCTCCACCCTCAATACCACGACTGAGGTGAGTCACTTGAGCAAGGCACCGTACCCCCAACTGCTCCCCGGGCAGTGTGTGTGTGTACTTGGATGGGTTAAATGCAGAGCACGAATTCCTACCATACAATCACCACCATACTTGGCCTCACTTCACCTCCTTTCCTTTTTTCCTTTTTATTAAAAATAAGGTAATCAATGAGTTTATACAGATCAATAAAATATTTTAAGTATATATATATATATATATATATATATATATATATATATATATATATAAGTATATAAGTATATATTAAATATAATCACAGAACAAGAAAAAAAGCGAGATGTGTAACTTTATGTATTTTTTTCTTTCTTTTTTTATTCAAAGAACAATAACATATAACATGTTATCAGCAATAAGAAAAGGAAAAGAAAGAAAGACAAATAACAAACAAAAATACTTGCCAGGGGGAGGAAAGTATTACACTACATCAAAATACAATATATGTGACCCTGGACCACAAAACCAGTCTTAAGTCGCTGGGGTATATTTGTAGCAATAGCCAAAAATACATTGCATGGGTCAAAATTATAGATTTTTATTTTATGCCAAAAATCATCAGGAAAATAAGTAAAGATCATATTCCATGAAGATTTTTTGTAAAATTCATACTATAAATATATCAAAATGTAATTTTTGATTAGTAATATGCATTGTTAAGAACTTAATTTGGACAACTTTAAAGGTGATTTTCTCAGTATTTTGATTTTTTTGCACCCTCAGATTCCAGATTTTCAAGTAATTGGATCTCGGACAAATATTGTCCTATCCTAACAAACCATACATCAATAGAAGGCTTATCTATTGAGCTTTCATATGATGTATACATCTCAGTTTTGTAAAATTTAACCTTATGACTGGTTTTGTGGTCCAGGGTCATATATATATATAGAGAGAGAGAGAGAGAGAGAGAGAGAGAGAGAGAGAGAGAGAGAGAGAGAGAGAGAGAGAGAGAGAGATGTGTAACAGTGTGAGTGTGTGTTTGGTCTTCGTCACGCTGCTGTCATGTGACGGTCATGTGACCCAACTCCAGCTCACTTCCGACTCTGCGTGGAAGAGAAAAAAAGTTGCACGTCAGGAGTAAAAAAGTTTTTTCTTTCGATTCATTGAGTGTAAATTAGAATCGCAGCATCGTTAAAGCACATCTGCGTTTGTCGGAGGTATATATAAAGCTGCGGTGCTGTAGTGATCAGTGTGAATCGGGGTAAATGCTCGGGATGTCTGCCAACAGTGTGTCGTATAACGATCAGGGCTCGGTGGAGTCCGGCGTGGACGCGGCGCAGGAGAACAGCAACATCCCCGTGAACATCAGCAGCGGCGGGGCCGCCTTCAGCCTCTTCAGCGCCGACTACAAGAAGTAAGAAACCCGGAGCACACGCTCATATGCTGTTTGTTAATACGCTTTTCTGTTTCCACAGTAATTACTGTGTGGAAAGTGTAGTTTTAGCATATCTTTTTGTGTATGTTTGGGTGTCAGGTAACGTTAATGAATGCCCTGTGACACGCCTTCTTGTTGTGAACTGCTAATTTGGCTTATTAAACATTTTGTGGGTTGGTATGTTAGTTTGGAACTATTATATTTCATTTGCAAGACCAGCTGCCTGTGTTGTATTTGCATGGAGAGATTAAGCAGCTTCACATACCAGTGTTGTGCTGTCCCTAACAATTAGTTCATCTTGGGAACTTAAAGGAGAAGTTCACTTTCAGAACAAAAATTTACAGATTATGTATTCACCCCCTTGTCATCTGAGATGTTCATGTCTTTACTCTTTCGTAAAGAAATTAGTTTTTTTTTGAGGACAACATTTCAGGATTACTCTCCATATAGTGGACTTCTATGGTGTCCCCGAGTTTGAACTTCCAAAATGCAGTTTAAAAGCAGCTTTAAAGGGCTCTAAATGATCCCAGTCGAAGAAGAAGGGTCTTATCTAGCGAAACGATTGGTTATTTTCTAAAACCATTTACAATTTATCTACTTTTAAATCTCTACACAGAGTACACACAGAGCTAGACAAGACAAACAGTTGAGGTTAAAAAGTATATAAACTAATTTTTTTTTTTTTTTTTTTTTAGAAAATAACCCATCGTTTTGCTAGATAAGACCCATTTTTTCCTTGGCTGTTCTAGTTTAGAGCCCTTTGAAGCTGCATTTTGGAAGTTCATATTCGGGGGCACCATAGAAGTCCATTATATGGAGAGAAATCCTGAAATGTTTTCCTCAAAAAACATGATTTCCATACGACTGAAGAAAGAAAAACATGAACATCTTGGATGACAAGGGGGTGAGTACATTATCTGTAAATTTTTGTTCTGAAAGTGAACTACTCCTTTAATAAGCTTCACAATTAGTTCATCTTGGGAACTTAAATATTTGCTTTTCTGACTTGTGTCTTTCATTGTTGATGCAAAAGTTGTCACCAAGGCATTGCCTCCCTGACTGACTTTTTACAAACATGTCTTGTGTGTAACTAAACTTTTTAAGGTTGTATTGTAGCACAAGGTATTTTTTTATATAAATATATAGGCTTATATGAATGCACACTCATATTACATTTGATATACGTATTACATATTTCCAGCATTAATTATATCATTATTATATTATATGTACACTACCAGTCAAAAGTTTTTGAACTGCAACATTTTAAATGTTTTTAAAGTCTCTTTTGTTCGCCAAGCCTGCATTTATTTGATCCAAAGTACAGCAAAAACAGTGACATTTTGAAATATTTTTACTATTTGAATATATTTTAAAATGTAATTTATCCCTGTGATTACAAAGCTGAATTTTTAGCATCATTACCCCAGTCACATGATCCTTCAGAAATCATTGTAATATTCCGATTTGCTGCTCAAAAAACATTATTATTATTATGTTGAAAACAGCAGAGTACATTTTTTCAGGTTTCTTTTGTGAAAAGAAAGTTTAGAAGAACAGCATTTTGTAACATAATAAATGCATTTATCAATTTAAAGCATCCTTTTTATGTCACAAAAGCTTTTTATTTCAGATAAAAACAGTTTTTAATGTTGATAATAATAATAATATTCATCATGTGACACTGAAGACTGGAGAAATTATGCAAAAATGTAGCTTTGAAATCACAGAATAAATTGCATTTTAAAATAGATTCAAATAGAAAATAGTTATTTTAAATAGTAAAATTATTTCAAAATTTTCCTATTTTTGCTGTACTTTGGATATAATAAATGCAGGCTTAATGAGCAGAAGAGACTTTAAAAAACAATACAAATCTTACAGTTCAAAAAACCTTTGACTGGTAGTGTATATAATACTTTTTATTTAATATGTATGTAATTAATTTAATATTCACAATGCTGAATATTTTTTCTTTTTCTACATACAGATACAGCATATATGTGTATATATGTGTGTGTGTGTATATGGTAACATTTTGTATATGGCATTAGCTTGTATTTCTAAAATTTAGTATCATTAATATTATTGAGTTACATTTAAAAAGTCTTACAAA
The DNA here is from genome assembly GCF_049309525.1 of Garra rufa. NCBI lineage: Eukaryota > Metazoa > Chordata > Actinopteri > Cypriniformes > Cyprinidae > Garra > Garra rufa. Next base: position 3,200,544 of record NC_133365.1, on the reverse strand, counting down.
ATTACTTTATATTATTTAGGGCCCGAGCCCAAAAGGGCGAAGGCCCTATTGTTCTTCTAAGGATTCTTATTTTTAGGGCCCGAGCCCAAAAGGGCGAAGGCCCTATTGTTCTTCTAAGGATTCTTATTTGTTTTTTTTGTTTTTTTTATTTTTGTTTTTTTTCAACCGTTGGGGCACTTTTGGGGGCCTTAACATACTCAAAAACTCTTGAAAATTTGCACACACGTTGGAATCTGCCGTCGTCCGGACGCCACAGAGGCTGGGACCCGGGCGTGGTTCAGGGCATCTACAGCGCCCCCTGGAACACAGTTTGAAAACTTGATGTACTGCGCACACATACTTGCACGTATTGATATGAAACTCGGTACACATATAGAACTCATCGAGCTGAACAACTTTTGTACTCTATGTCATGGGCTCCACGCAACAGGAAGTGAGATATTTAGGGCTGTTTAAAAAGCGCATGCTCTGGAATTTAACGTACTCCTCCCAGGAATTCCATGGGATTGTCACCAAACTCGGTCAGCATGATCTCAAGACATTGGGGACGCTAAATTGCGAGGAGATTTTTGATATCTCGAACGGTTTGGCCGTGGCAAGGCGACAAAGTTATGGCGAGAAATGAGAAACAGGAAGTGTCTAATAACTGTTGCACACATTGCCTGATTCTGATGAAACTTCACCAGTTTGTTCCTTGTATGATGCCGATTCCATAAATGTGACTATTATGAGTCAAAGTTATAGCGCCACCAACTGGCAGCAGGAAACGTGTCATTTTCAAAATGCTTTGAAATCAGCCTCTTAATTTTACTCGATTTTCTTTAAACTTCATCAAAATCATGTCAAAACACGGCCGATAAGAATATGTAAAGGGGTCGATGATAAATCAAATGCTGTTGCCATGGCAACGTGTCAAACTTTAAAATTACATTCCTGTCTTTTCGAGGCAGATAACATGCTTAGAATTTCATGAAACTCAACACACACATCAATATTAATGATAGTTAGACACTGGCAAAAGGTCATAAATGGGCGTGGAGCAGGCACTCTATAGCGCCATCTTTTGACAAAAGTTGGGGGGTTAGTTTTTCCTACAGTCACCAAACTCTGTACATATATTGTTCTCATCAATCTGGACAACTTTCTAAATCAAACTCATTAGCTAAGACCAACAGAAAGCCGGCTATTTTGATTTGAAGGTGGATTTTTTGAAAAATCAGGTAGTAAACAAATTCACACTACTCCTAAGAACAACCAGCTGTTCACACCAAACTTTTTTAACATGAAGAGAAGATTCTGAAGATGTTAAATTGCGAGCGGATTTTGGATATCTCGAACGGTGTTGACGTGGTGATTTTTTAAAGATATAGTAAAAAACATAACCCTAATTTTTTATATCTTTAAAGTGCAGCATCCAAACTCTTTAAAACTTTTTTCACACAGAGATCTAATCATTCTGAGCAAGTGCTGGAAATATTAATTTTATACAAGCTTCAATGAATTAAAGAAAATTAAAAAAATAACTCAGAAACCTGCTGTCACTCTGGTGAATGTCTCTACTGTATGTGTGTGCGTTCAGTCAGGCACAGAGAAGCTCATTATTGCAGGGGGGAGGGGTGAGAGGCAGAGAGGGTGACAGAGTAGAGAGCCATCCTACAGACCATCTTTGAACAAAAAATGCACATATGTATTTTAATTACATAAATATGTCTGATCTTTGAGAGTCTGATATTTTGAGAAAATATAAAGGGTCACTTTGTCTTTCATTGTTCGTATTTTGCAGTTGTTGTTTTTTATTTATTTTTTACTTAACTGTACCATGAACTTGTCCTATTCAGTCACATAGCAAAAGATTAAAAAAAATACAACTTTTTAGCATGATCAATTTATCTTCATTGATAGACAATATTTACATAGTGTTATTTATTGAATATAAAATAATAATAATAAAAAATTATGACAAACTTTGACAACAAAACAAACGTTACTGTTATCTCTTCAAAACATCTGAAAACCATAATTTTAAGATCAGTTATAAATATATATATATTACCCCGTTAAAATACTAAACTTGATTTTTAAAGATATTTTGAAAGAATGAAGAGTTTATAGAGCACTTTATTGTGTATTGCTGTACACCCACATGAACTGTGTTCATGTTCATGTTAATTCACAGTACATAAACTTTATATGAATACTTTTTTTTAGCTTAATATTAATTAACATTAATAAATGCTATTTATTTATTGGTCATGTTAACTAATATAGTTAATTTTAACAAATGAAACTGGATGGCAACATTTTATATTTTGTGTGTATGTGTCTGTGTGTTGATTTTAAAGTGTAACCCTTTCAATTCTGTAAACTTAAAATCCAAACTAGCAGAGGGTTACTGTGAATGCATGTGCCAACTGGGCACCGTCTTCCTTATTGATTCTTAGTTATGTAGCACTTAAGAGTGATGTCTTATAACAGGAGGAGTCAACAGCAAAGCAATATCCACACAAAAATTGTACAGATAGGTAACAATGACATTTAAGCAGAAGTGGTGGATGTAAAGGAAGCAATAATAACATTTTGCTATCATCATGAATCATGTTCTTATCATCATTTGTAGCATACTGGTTCACAGTTGGCATTTATCTGAAGTCCTTGCATTGATTGCATTTAGTTAAATCAACATTATATTTGGTCAGTCTGATCTTGAAGCCTTAGAGATGTTAAATTGTGAAGATCTTGAGTTTTCATTAAAGGGCATGTCCGTGGTGGCCTGACAAAGTTTGATGTTTCTGCATAGACATAGAAGTGGTTATAACTTAGCCTGAAAATGTCTGATCTGCCACAAAATTCACAGGTTTGGTAAGAGTCCTGGCCTGAAGACACCTAAAGACCAATATTCAGATATTATCATAGCGCCACCTGTTGGCAGCAGGATATCTCATATATTTCACTAACTCAAACATGCCAAGGTCAATCTGCACCAAACTTCATATGTTTGATAATAGTGCTGGCCTGAACACATCTACATGCCAATAATCAGTTATAGGCATTGTGCCACCAGCTGGCAGCGGCAAGTTTGGCACATTTAAGTGACTTTGACATATTTCTCCTACATTTACTGTATTAAAAGCATACTGCCCACCGTTTGCTGTTTTCCTGAAGCCACCGGTCGGCGGTGAGCCCGGGTGCGAGGGCCCGTTCATCGCTGCTCGCAGCTTTAATTAGGGCCCGAGCCCAAAGGGGCGAAGGCCCTATTGTTCTTCTAAGGGTTCTTATTTTTTTTTTTTTTTTTTTTTTTTTTTCAACCGTTGGGGCACTTTTGGGGGCCTTAACATACTCAAAAACTCTTGAAAATTTGCACACATGTCGGAATCTGCCGTTGTCCGGACGCCACAGAGGCTGGGACCCGGGCGTGGTTCAGGGCCTCTACAGCGCCCCCTGGAACACAGTTTGAAAACTTGATGTACTGTGCACACATACTTGCACGTATTGATATGAAACTCGGTACACATATAGAACTCATCGAGCTGAACAACTTTTGTACTCTATGTCATGGGCTCCACGCAACAGGAAGTGAGATATTTAGGGCTGTTTAAAAAGTGCATGCTCTGGAATTTAACGTACTCCTCCCAGGAATTCCATGGGATTGTCACCAAACTCGGTCAGCATGATCTCAAGACATTGGGGACGCTAAATTGCGAGGAGATTTTTGATATCTCGTACGGTTTGGCCGTGGCAAGGCGACAAAGTTATGGCGAGAAATGAGAAACAGGAAGTGTCTAATAACTGTTGCACACATTGCCTGATTCTGATGAAACTTCACCAGTTTGTTCGTTGTATGATGCCGATTCCATAAATGTGACTATTATGAGTCAAAGTTATAGCGCCACCAACTGGCAGCAGGAAGCGTGTCATTTTCAAAATGCTTTGAAATCAGCCTCTTAATTTTACTTGATTTTCTTTAAACTTCATCAAAATCATGTCAAAACACGGCCGATGCGAATATGTAAAGGGGTCGATGATAAATCAAATGCTGTTGCCATGGCAACGTCTCAAACTTTAAAATTAGATTCCTGTCTTTTCGAGGCAGATAACATGCTAAGAATTTCATGAAACTCAACACACACATCAATATTAATGATAGTTAGACACTGGCAAAAGGTCATAAATGGGCGTGGAGCAGGCACTCTATAGCGCCATCTTTTGACAAAAGTTGGGGGGTTAGTTTTTCCTACAGTCACAAAACTCTGTACATATATTGTTCTCATCAATCTGGACAACTTTCTAAATTAAACTCATTAGCTAAGACCAACAGGAAGCCAGCTATTTCCATTTGAATGTGTTTTTTTGGAAAAATCAGGCAGTAAACAAATTCATACTCCTTCTAAGAACAAACAGCTAATCACACCAAACTTTTTTAACATGAAGAGAAGATTCTGAAGATGTTAAATTGCGAGCGGATTTTGGATATCTTGAACGGTGTTGACGTGATGATTTTTTAAAGAAGTAGTAAAAAACATAACCATCATTTTTTTATATCTTTAAAGTGCAGCATCCAAACTCTTTACAACTTTTTTCACACAGAGATCTAATCATTCTGAGCATGTGCTGTTAATATAAATTTTATACAAGCTTCAATGAATTAATGAAAATTAAAAAACGAAATCAGAAACCTGCTGTCACTCTGGTGAATGTCTCTACTGTGTGTGTGCGTTCTGTCATGCTGAGAGAAGCTCATTATTGCAGGGGGGAGGGGTGAGAGGCAGAGAGGGTAAGAGAGCTGTGAGCAATGCTACAGACCATCTTTGAGGAAGAAATTCACATATGTACTTTAATTACATAAGTCTGATCTTTGAGAGTCTGATATTTTGAGAAAATATAAAGGGTCATTAAGTCTTTCATTGTTTGTATTTTGCAGTTGTTGTTTTTTATTTATTTTTTACTGAACTATACCATGAACTTGTCCTATTCAGTCACATAGAAAAAGATTAAGAAAAATACAACATTTAAGCATGAGTGATTTATCTTCATTGTAGACAATATTTTCATAGTGTTATTTATAGAATATAAAATTATAATAATTAAAAATTTCAAGACAAACTTTGACAACAAAACAAACTTTGCTGTTATCTGTTCAAAACATCTGAAAACCATCATTTTAAGATCAGTTATATATATATATATATATATATATATATATATATATATATATATATATATATATATATATATATATATCGCCCCATTAAAATACTCAACTTGATTTTTAAAGATATTTTGAAAGAATTAAGCCTTTATAGAGCACTTTATTGTGTATTTCTGTACACAATGTAATGTTAAAAGATACTAATTCACCTTTAAACAATATATGAATACTTTTTTTAGCTTAATATTAATTAACATTAATAAATGCTGTTTAATTATTGTTCATGTTAACTAATATAGTTAATGTTAACAAATGAAACTGGATGGCAAAATTGTATATATTGTGTGTATGTGTCTGTGTGTTGATTTTAAAGTTTAACCCTTTCAATTCTGTAAACTTTAAATCCAAACTGGCTGAGGGTTACTGTGAATGCATGTGCCAACTGGGCACCGTTTTCCTAATTGATTCTTTGTTAGTTACATAGCGCTTAAAAGTGATGTCTTATAACAGGAGTCACCTGCAAAGCAATATCCACACACAAATTGAACAGATAGGTAACGATGACATTTAAGCAGAAGTGGTGGACGTAAAGCAAGCAATAATAACATTTTGTTATCATCATAAATTACATGTTATCATCATCATCAGAATATAGTGAAAATGTTCCCTATATTGTGAACGGCTTTGTGATATCTTGAAAGATGTTGATGTGGTGATTTGTTGGAGACACTCCATAGCGCCACCTTTTGACAAAAGTTGGAGGGTTAGTTGTAGCTACAGACATCAAACTTGGTCGGTATATTGGTCTCATCAAGCCGGACAACTTTCTAATTTACACCCATTAGCTACGACCAACAGGAAGTCGACTATTTTGATTTGAATGTGGATTTTTGGAAAAATATAGCTGCGAATAAATTCATATCACTCATAGCAGAATCAGACATCTCACACCAAACTTTGTCAACATGATGCCAAAATACTCAAGATGTTAAATTGTGAATGGTTTGGGATATCTTGAACGGTGTTGATGTGGTGATTTATGAAAGTAACAATAAAAAAGATGAAGAGATATTTTCATTTATCTTTAAATTGCATTATTCTAACTCATAAAAACTTTTTACATATAAAGAACAAGAAATTATTAGGATATACGTGTAGTTTCAAAATGTTATCATGCTCAGAGGCCCCAAAAACATTAAAAGTGTCATTTAAATTTGTCAAATTAAAGCTCTAATACCAGGGATGAACACTAGAGGTCCTCATAAGATAAAGAATCGTTTGACCTCTAATGCTATTTAGCTCATTCTCAGTGTATAAGAATGAAAATAATCCATAGAATCAGTTGATATAGACTGTACTGTCAGTGTACTTTTACATAATTATTTTGTATAGGTGCTTAAAGAGCATTAAAATCTTTTTTTATCTTTTAAGGGAAAATTATATGATTTAAATACACATATATACACTCTCACTGGTAGAACAAAAAATCTTATAAGTATGACACTATACTGCTCAGTTCACTTAATTAGAATGAGAAACAAATACAAAAAGGCCAAAAAAAAAGAACTAAGTTAATATGTATTTATTTTTAATATATTTGTTTATAATTATCTCACAGATGCTTATAGATTATTAAAATAATATTTAAAAATGCTTGTAGACCATAAAACATGGTAACTATTTAAAATAGGGTCTCTTTTGTTAACAATGGTTAATGAACTAACAAACACGAACAAACAACGAACAATATATTTGTACTCGATTTTCTTCAAACTTCATCAGAATAATGTAAAAGCCCTGATGCATCAAATGCTGTTGCCATGGCAAATAAAAAAAATAAAAAATACATTAAAATATTTGTTTCCTGTGATATTTAAGGCAGATAGCGTGCTTAGAATTTCATTTTCCATTTTCAATTTTCAATGATTTTTATTCAATTTTCAATGATTTTATTTTCAATGATATTTAAAGTGCAGCATCCTAACTCGAAGCTTTTTTCATACAAATAACTATTCATTCTGATCAAACACAGTTCATTTCATAATTATACAAAACTCCACGAATGAAAGAAAAAAAAAACATATCTGATCTCACTCTGCTCTGCAGGAGGAGAGACAGTAAGGGTTAGTCCAAAGGGTTACTGTGTATGCATGTGCCAACTGGGCACCGTTTTCTTGATGCTATCGGGATGGCGACTGCACAGACGGCGAGGGCCCGGTCATCGCTGCTTGCAGCTTTAATTCTTCTTCTTCTTCTTCTCCAAAATGAAAAGTCTTTTTGAGGGCCTAAACATGCCCGAAAACTCACGAAACTTTGCACACGCATCAGACCTGGCGAAAATTTACATCTGAAACGGTTTTCAGAAGTGGGTGTGCCAAAATGGCTCCATAGCGCCACCTATAAAATTTCAACGGAGTGCGCCTCGAGCTGCGTTTCACGTACATGTACGAAACTCGGTACACACATGTAACACACCAATACCTACAAAAAAGTCTCCTGGTGCAACATCCGAAACCCAACAGGAAGTCCGTTATATTGAATTTCCTGTACGATTTTTGTGCAGTTTTTGCCATTTTCAGGCCTCGTACTTTAACGAACTCCTCCTACAGTTTTTATCCGATCATCTTCAAATTTGCTGAGTGTCATCATAAAGCCTTTGCGGTGTTAAATTGCGAAGCTTTAGAGTTTTCGTCAAAGGGCGTGTCCGTGGCGGCCGGACAAACTTTGATGTTTCGCTATGAAAAAGGAAGTTGCTATAACTCAGGCATACAATGTCCGATCAGCCTCAAACTTCACATGTTTGATAACAGTCCGGTCCTGAACACATGTCAGTGCCCATATTCAGTTATAGTCATAGGGCCACCTGCTGACAACAGGAAGTGACATGTTTAACACTGTTACGGACTCCTAGCAACATATTGAAAAGCGTAAACAAGTCTTAAATAGGCTAGCAACATGCTACAAACATGCTAAAACATGCTAGCAACACTTAGCTAACAGCTAAAGCATGCTATCAATACAAATACAAAAGGAAATTGCTGTAACTCATGTATATACTGTTGAATCTGACCCAAACTTAATATTCAAGATGCTACAAAAATAATAAAGCATGCTAGCAACACTTAGCTAATATGCTAAAGCATGCTAATTATACAATAAAACAGGAAGTTACTCTAACTCAGGCATACCATGTCCAATCAGCCCCAAACTTAACATGTTTGATAAGAATCCTGGCCTAAACACACGCCCATGCCTGTATTCAGTTATAGTCTTAGCTCCACCAGCTGGTAACAGGAAGCCACATGTTTAATACTGTTGTGGATGATTAGCAACATTTTAAAAAAAATTCAACAACTGTTAAATAGGGTAGCAACATGCTAGAAACATGCTATAACATGTTAGCAACATTTAGCTAAGTGCTAAAGCATGCTCTTAATGCAATGAAACAGGAAGTTAACTCAGGCATGCAATGTCCAATCAGCCCCAAACTTCACATGTTTGATAACAGTCCTGGCCTGAAGATGTCTACATGCCAATATTCAGTTATAGTTATAGCGCCACCTACTGTCAACAGGAAGTGACATGTTTAACACTGTGACACACTATTAGCAACACACTAAAAAAGCCATTGAGTGCTAAACTAGTTTAAAACGTACTCAAACATGCTAGCAACACTTACTTAGTGCTAAAGCATGTTGTTAAAGACATAAAACAGGAAGTTACTGTAACTCAGGCATGCAATGTCCAATCAGCCCCAAACTTCACATGTTTGATAAGACTCCTGGCCTGAAGATATATACATGCCCATATTCAGTTATAGTCACAGCGCCACCTTCTGACAACAGGAAGTGTCGTTAAAGGTGTTACGGACTCCTAGCAACATATTAAAAAGCGTTAGCAATTTTTAAATAGGCTAGCATCATGCTAGAATCATGTTAAAACATGCTAGCAACACTTAGCTAAGAGCTAAAGCATGATATTAAAGTGCCCCTATTATGCCATTTTAAAGGTAGTTAATATTGTTGTAATAGTCTCTTAAAACAGGTTTACATGTATGCAAGTTCAAAAAACACTTTAGTTTTCTCCAAAATTAGATTTATTTTTACCCCGTTTCTAAATGATTCGTAAACGACTCGTTTGAAGCAGTTCGAAGAATCAGTCTCTCTAAACCCCTCCTTTCAGTGAGCCCTCACTGCTGTGATTGGTCAGATGGTGCAGTCCTTTTAGATTGGTCTACCGCTACAGCGCAAAAACGAAACGCCTATTGCCATAACTGAATGACAGCTGCGGAGACCTGTTAATGCATAGAAAAGATAGCCTCGATTTTACCCTATCAATTCGAGCCAGAGTCTGACGATGAAACTGTTGAAGTGTCACATCGACAAGAAACTGTTTTGCAAGCACGACCGGAGCAGGACGTTTCTCAGTGGGTGTCATATGTTACAATTTGCTTTTGTAAGCGAACCGGACACATCTCTACGTTGTGAACTTCAACACTGTACAATCCATAACACTGCGTTAAGCCATCGTTTATCATTATCATTACTTAAACTAATAAGGCAGACAGACAGTCAAGCTGCATCAATCACAAGACTTTTTAGACTACATTGCACTCACAGCTGAACAACAGAACTACAGAAACGCAAGTTAGCCGGTTACCAAGACATGTGCGGGGTTGTTACACACCATAACGTACACAAAGACGTATTTTGAACGATCGCTAGAAAATACAATTATTAATCATACTTACAGGTAGAAGTTCAGAGGAGCAAGCCGGTCCAAATAAACTGGGCACTGATCCATTTTTTAAAACCAAGCGTTTGGTGAATCCCGCGTTGTAACGTTACTCCCCAAGATTGGAAAAGCAGTCATCAGTAAAATGACGCGAACACAACACAAGATTGGCATTGGACTGCTGAGGTGTTGAAAAAATTAATGTTAACCACTCATTCTTGATAGTTTCATCTTTCGGAAGGGCATATAAAACAAATTCACTCTCACAGGCTGTCACAGCGCAGGGCGTCTTCTTGACATGATGTAATCCACGTGAAAATGGTAGGCCTACTGTTTGTGGGCGGGCAAGTTGTTCGCGAAATTGAATGTGGGCGGACATTACGCAAATGTGTAGCTCGTGACGTGTGGCCGTTACATAAAAAAGATTCGAATTGCTGACGACTCGTTTAGGCGAATGTGAGCCGACTCTTTTTTTTGTTAGACAAAAACTTTATTTATAGTGCACTGTCGGCGTCACAACTTTGCAGATAGTTTATGTTCACATACAGCTACATGACACACTACATGAAATATCATATTTGAAAAGGCATAATAGGGGCACTTTAATACAAAGAAAAATAAGTGTAACTCATGCATACAATGTCCAATCTGACCCAAGCTTAATATGTTTGATAAGAGTCCTGGTCTGAACACAAGCCCATGCCCATATTCAGTTATAGTCATAGTGCCACCTACTGGCAACAGGAAGTCACATGTTTAATACTGTTGTGGATGCCAAGCAACATCTTAAAAATATCAACAAGTTTTAAATAGGGTAGCAACATGCTAGAAACATGTTAGCAACATTTAGCTAAGTGCTAAAGCATACTCTTAATGCAATGAAACAGGAAGTTACTGTAACTCAGGCATGCAATGTCCAATCAGCCCCAAACTTAATATGTTTGATAAGAGTCCTGGCCTGAATACATTTACATGCCAGTATTTAGTTATAGTCATAGCGCCACCAGCTGGCAACAGCAAATTACTTGTTTTACACTAACTTAAGCATGCAATGTACAATTTGCACCAAACTTGATATGTTTGCCAATAGTCCTGGCCTGAAGACATCTAAAAGCCAATATTTCGTAATAGCGCCACCTGTTGGCAGCAGGATATGTCATGACTTACACTCAAGCATGCCATGTTCAAGCTTCACCAAACTTCATATGTTTCATAAAAGCACTGGCCTGAACACATCTGCATGCCAATATTCAGTTATAGGCATAGCGCCACCAGCTGGCAGCAGGAAGATTGGCACATATCAATGACTTTGACATATTCCTCCTACATTTACTGTGTTAATAGCATAGTGCCCACCATTCGCCACCGATCGGCGGTGAGCCAGAGTGCGAGGGCCCTACCATCGCTGCTTGCAGCTTTAATTAGGGCCCGAGCACCGATGGTGTGAGGACCCTATTGGATCTGCTTCGTTTTTTATTATTATTATTATTATTATTATTCTCCAAAATGAATCGCATTTTTGAGGGCTTAGACATACCCGAAAACTCATGAAACTTCGCACACACATCAGACCTGGCGAAAATTTACGTCTGATATGGGTTGCAGAAGTGGGTGTGGCAAAATCGCTCGATAGCGCCACCTTTACACGTTCCGCGGTGTGCGTTTTCAGTTGTGATTCACGTACATGCACGAAAATCGGTACACACATGTAGCTCACCAATACCTACAAAAAAGCCTCTTGGAGCAAAATTTGACACCCAACAGGAAGTCGGTTATTTTTAATTTTCTTAGCAAAATTTGTGTAATTTTTGCCATTTTCAGGCGTCATACTTGAACGAACTCCTCCTAGAGATTTATTCGGATCAACGGCAAATTTGGTGAGTCTAATCTAAAGCCCTTTGTGACGTTAAATTGCGAAGATCTAGAGTTTTCATCGGAGGGCGTGTCCGTGGCGGCCTGGCAAATTTCGATGCTTCGCCATGAAAAAGGAAGTTGCTATAACTCAGGCATAAAATGCCCGATCTGCCCCAAACTTCACATGTGTGATAACACTCCTGACCTGATGACATCTACATGCCCATATTCAGTTTTACTCATAGCGCCACCTGCTGGCACCAGGAAGTGTCATGCTGTACTCTGCAACAAACTCCTCCAAAAGATTTAATCAGATCAACACCAAAATCGGTCAGTCTAATAAAAAGGCTTTAGCAATGTTAAATTGCGAAGATCTTGAGTTTTCGTTGAAGGGTGTGTCCGTGGCGGCCTGGCAAATTTCGTGGTCTCGCCATGGATATAAAACTTGTTATAACTCAGCCATAAAATGTCCAATTTGCCTCAAACTTCACATGTTCGATAAGAGTCCTGGCCTGAACCAATCTGAAGGCCTATATTATATTATAATCACAGCGCCACCTGTTGGCAATAGGAAATGACTTGTACCAAACTCCTCCTAGAGATTTAATGATATCAACATTATATTTGGTCAGTCAGATCTCGAGGCCTTAGAGATGTTAAATTGTGAAGATCTTGAGTTTTCGTTAAAGGGCGTGTCCATGGCGGCCTGACAAAGTTTGATGTTTCGCCATGGACATAAAAGTTGTTATAACTCAGCCATAAAATGTCCGATCTGCCTCAAACTTCACATGTTTGGTAAAAGTCCTGGCCTGAAGACATCTAAAGGCCAATATACAGATATTATTATAGCGCCACCTATTGGCAGCAGGATATATCATATCTTGCACTAACTCACACATACCAAGGTCAATCTGCACCAAACTTCATATGTTTGATCAAAGTGCTGGCCTGAACACATCTACATGTCAATAATCAGTTATAGGCATAGCGCTACCAGCTGGCAGCAGGAAGTTTGGCACATTTAAGTGACTTTGATCTATTTTTCCTACATTTACTGTATTAAAAGCATACTGCCCACCGTTTGCTGTGTTCCTAAAGCCACCGGTCGGCGGTGAGCCCGTGTGCGAGGGCCCGTTCATCGCTGCTTGCAGCTTTAATTATTATTATTATTATTCTTATCCGGAATGAATCGCATTTTTGAGGGCCTAAACATACCCGAAAACTAACGAAACTTTGCACACACATCAGACCTGGCGAAAATGTACATTTGATATGGGTTGCAGAAGTGGGCGTGGCAAAATGGCTCAATAGCGCCACCTTTACACGTTCCGCGGTGTGCGCATTCAGCTGTGATTATCGTACATGCACAAAAATCGGTACACACATGTAACACACCAATACCTACAAAAAAGCCTCTTGAGATAAAATCCGAAACCCAACAGGAAGTCAGTTATTATTAATTTTCTCAGCAAAATTTGTGTCATTTTTGCCATTTTCAGGTGTCATACTTGAACGAACTCCTCCTAGAGATTTTTTCCGATCAACAGCAAATTTGGTGAGTCTAATCTAAAGCCCTTTGTGACGTTAAATTGTGAAGATCTAGAGTTTTCATCGGAGGGCGTGTCCGTGGCGGCCTCGCAAATTTCGATGTTTCGCCATGAAAAAGGAAGTTGCTATAACTCAGGCATACAATGTCCTATCTGTCCCAAACTTCACATGTGTGATAACACTCCTGACTTGAAGACATCTAGATGCCCATATTCAGTTATAGTCATAGCGCCACCTGCAGGCAACAGGAAGTGTCATGCTGTACTCTACAACCAACTCCTCCTAGAGATTTATACAGATCAACTCCAAAATCGGTCAGTCTAATATAAAGGCCTTAGCGATGTTAAATTGTAAAGATCTTGAGTTTTCGGTAAAGGGCGTGTCCGTGGCGGCCTGACAAATTTCGAGGTCTCGCCATGGATATAAAACTTGTTATAACTCAGCCATAAAATGTCCGATTTGCCTCAAACTTCACATATTCGATAAGAGTCCTGGCCTGAACACATCTCAAGGCCAATATTCTATTATAATCACAGCGCCACCTGTTGGCAACAGGAAATGACTTGTATCAAACTCCTCTTAGAGATTTAATGATATCAACATTATATTTGGTCATTCTGATCTAGAGGCCTTAAAAATGTTAAATTGCGAAGATCTTGAGTTTTCGTTAAAGGGCGTGTCTGTGGCGGCCTGACAAAGTTTGATGTTTCGCCATGGACATAGAAGTTGTTATAACTCAGCCATAAAATGTCCGATCTGCCTCAAACTTCACAGGTTTGGTAAGAGTCCTGGCCTGAAGACACCTAAAGGCCAATAGTCAGATATTATCATAGCGCCACCTGTTGGCAGCAGGATATATCATATCTTTCACTAACTCAAACATACCAAGGTCAATCTGCACCAAACTTCATATGTTTGATGAAAGTGGTGGCCTGAACACATCTACATGCCAATAATCAGTTATAGGCATAGCGCCACCAGCTGGCAGCAGGAAGTTTGGCACAATTAAGTGACTTTGATCTATTTTTCTTACATTTACTGTATTAAAAGCATACTGCCCACCGTTTGCTGTTTTCCTAAAGCCACCGGTCGGCGGTGAGCCCGGGTGCGAGGGCCCGTTCATCGCTGCTTGCAGCTTTAATTATTATTATTATTATTATTATTATTATTATTATTATTATCATCAATATTTAAAACAGTTGGGTAAATTTTTTTCAGGATTTTTTGATGAATAGAAAGATACAAAGATCAGCATTTATCTGAAATAAAAAGCTTTTGTAATATTATACACTATACCATTCAGAAGCTTCAGAAGTCAGAAATTATAGAAATTAATATTTTTATTTAGCAAGGATGCTTTAATTATCAAAGAAACCTAAAAAAAATCTACTCAACTGTTTTCAACATAATGTTTTATGAGCAGCAAATCAGAATAATAGAATGATTTCTTTAGAATCATGTGACTGGAGTAATGATGCTAAGAATTCAGCTTTGAATCAGGAATAAATTACATTTAAAAAAATATTCAAATAGAAAAAAGTTATTTTAATTAGTAAAAACATTTCACAGTATTACTGATTTTGCTGTATTTTGGATCAAATAAATGCAGGCTTGGTAAGCAGAAGAGACTTCTTTAAAAAACATAATAATCTTACTGTTCAAAATTTTTTACAACCAAATGCAACCAAAATACAACACAAACATTTAACCAAACTCTCCTTGATAACTCTGCAAATCCTGTATATCAACTGGTACATCCACAACAATAAAAATATGTTCTAGTAATTTTAAAAATATATAGAAAAGAAAAAAGTTTACATGAGATCAAAGATTAACAATCCTCTGATCATTGGCTTGTACAATGAGATATGCATTGACGACAATCAAAAAAGTCTTTCAGAGGTACTAGTTATGGAAAAAAAATGTGTATGTATATATATATATATATATATATATATATATATATATATATATACACATTTTTTTACAATTAAGTTGTTAAAACCTACTCTCTGATATCTTTTTATTTAAGTCTAGTGTGTATGTATGTATGCATGTATGCATGTTTATATAAGCATTAGTATCTAATGAATAAGTACTAGTAACTTTACAAAAGACACTAGTACCTAAAGAATAAGTACTAGTATCTAATGAATAAGCACTAGTATCTAATGAATAAGTGCTTGTATCTAATGAATAAATACTAGTACTTAATGGAAAAGATACAAGTATCTAAAAAATACTAGTACGGAAATTAGATTAAATCTCAAAACGGCTTGCCATAGATAGAGCATGTGAGCGAAGTGGAGCGGTGTGATGCTCAGCTCAATATTCTGCTTTGTGGGCGTGCGCTCCGTTCAGTCGCTCACAGCCAAAGCAAACACTCCGCTAATGTTCCACTCACACTCACCGGTAAACCAAATCCCGCTCAGATCATGCTCTGACATAACATTTCTCTGGTAGGCCTAATTGTTTTTTCCTGTTTATAATGAAATTCTTGAATAAATGTCTCAATTAAATCAGTCATTTATGTTTAGGGTGACGTTCAACGTGCCCACCGAGCCTGCCCTGAGTTGAGACGTTTGGGAGACCTGATGTACTCGAGGTTTCTGGTGATCGGTCCAGATGATAAAATGAATCCCCGAACCCTCTAGCCCAGTGGTTCCCAAACTGGGGGGCGCGACCCCTAGGGGGGGCGCGGAGTTATGATAAAGGGGGCGTGGCAAGGCAGGTGTACAGTCAGCCGATTTTTATAGAGATTCGAAAGAGATAAACGGCCGAAACTATCTGCTGCGTTGCTCGGCAGTATTCAGCGCGCACTGCTCAATGTGTGATGCTCTGATCAGTATTCCGCTCTATGAATGTGCGTTCCTTTGAGCTGCTCACAGCCCTTATGAATGTTTCATTCGTGTACCACTTATGCTCAACGGAAAAGCAAAGTCCGCTCAAATAATGCGCAGTGGCGCAGACAAAAAAATGTCGATGTATACTTGTTCCTGTTTGCAATAGCGCCATATACTGCTGTAACCATAGGCGGATTAACCATATGGGTAATTGGGCAAGTGCCCAGGGGCTCCACGTCCGGGGGGGCACCACGCAAATAAATTTTCTCCCGTAAGACGTCTGTTTAGCCATGGCCTATATATACCCTTTCATCAGAACGTACTAAGCCAGTGGATGCGCGATCTATCGCCAGATTCACACAAACTGCTATAGGCTACTATATAATATATGCAAAACCATATATTACTCAACCAGATTCTAGGAGCATGCTGTATGGTGCGTCGTGCAAATCCCGTCTCTTCAACTTAAATTAAAATGCCTCACTTATGTGTGAATTCGCTACAGATTGTCAGCCTTGCGCTTTCACGTTGTACTTTGCAGGCTGCAGCCGTTGGCAATCAAAAAAGGGGCAGAGTGTAAACAAGTGAGTTTGTACGTATTATTTTCTGTTTAAATCCTTATAAAACTATGTAGCTATATACAGTGCTTAACAAACTTATTAGACCACCCGTCAAAAACTTTTTTAGAACTAAAAATTGTAGCAGGGCTCGAAATTGTGACCGTTTTGGTCGCATATGCTCCCAAAATTTAATGTGCGCGACCTCAAATTATATTTGGGAGCATTTGTGCGAGTGCGAGAAATTATTGTGGTGCGACTTGGTTTCATTTCTTTACAAAACGTTCGTGAGTCTAACTACTGCACAGACTACTGTGAGCTGATACAGCGACAGGTTCGCCGTTCTCTCCAACATTACATAACATTTAAACTTCAGCTTTACATTATTTCCTTTAATGCCGATTTAAGATTTTAGCCGTCAATCACTCCCTGACACAAACACTGCGCTGCGCTGAATTAGGAACCGGACGTTTTTTTTTCTCCTCTCACCCAACCTCTGTTCCAGATTTGTACAAACTGCTTTGCAATTAGGGGTGTGTGATATGATGGTTTTTGATTGTGGACAATTAAAAGGTCTCCACAATCTGCTTTTGAAGAAATAAACTATATTTCTTCCTATAGCGCACAATTTGTCAGATACGATTCTGGCGCCTCCGTCTCAGTATACTGTCCAACGTGGCATACACACATCAGATGATAACTCAGCGGCAGAGTTCCACTCTCGCAGGGGCTAATTTCCACTGGGGACACGCTTTTCAAAATCCCGTTGGTGTCCTCCCACTTTCGAATGGTTTTGTTAAAGTTGTCTCTTGTATTGTAGAATGCATGCTCAGCGCCGCCGAGAGTTTCGCGCGACCGTTAAAATGAAACCAAAAGTAAAACGCGCACACGCATTCAAAATAAATTTTAATAGCCCGCGTTTAGAGAGCTACTCCCCAATTTTCGCAAATTAGGCTACATAACATATCTAAGCTGTTAGTATGTGGGCTATGCCAAATTGTATAGTTGTCTATAGCTCTGTATCATGCTTGAAAAATTCGGTCTCTATTTGCACTTTGAATATTAAAAGAGTAGCATACTTTGGTTATGGCTGCATTTACGATTAAGAAAGAACTGTATCGGTTATTTTTTGTTATTTATAATATTGATTCTTTAAAAATGCAGTGGTTGCCTCTAATTTAAATGGCTGTACCTACAACGGAGAAAATAAAAATCGTATTCATATTTTCATTTATTTGTGTCCCTTGCTTAAGGCATAAAATAAATATATAAAAAAGGCTTTCAGAATCAGCCCGTTTGCTTGTATCGTTTGGCGCATTACTAAAATGAAATTGGGTGCATGCATAATAATTTTTGTTATTATGCAAAAGGGGGGCCCGGCATAAAAAGTTTGGGAACCACTGCTCTAGCCAATGACGCCACTCCTCCAGTTCCAACTTAACTGCCAGCAACTCTCGCTTACCAATGTCATAGTTGCATTCGGCGGAAGACAAACGATGAGAAAAAAAATGTGCACCATTCTGGTGGAGGTCAAGGCGGTCAGAGGAGTGGCTAGTTGGTTGAAATTGCGAATAAAACGCCGGTAAAAATTGGTGAACACCAGGAACCTCTGCAGGGTCTTGTGGGAATCTGGAGTTGGCCAATCCACCACAGCCTTAATCTTGTTTGGATCCATGCACGCACCCTCGGATGAGACTATCTATCCCAAAAACAGAACTGACTGTGCATGGATGATTCACTTCTTCGCCTTGACAAAAGCCAATTCTCTAGCAGCCTCTGGAGCACTCGCCTGACATGCTGAACATGTTCCTGGAGAGAAGAAGAAAAAAATCAATATGTCGTCCAGGTAGACATATATAAATTGTTCAACCATATCTCGCAGCACGTCATTAATGAGTGCCTGGAAAACTGCAGGTGAGTTTGAAAGGCCAAACGGCATGGCAAGATATTCAAAGTGCCCTCTGGGGGTATTTAATGCGTTTTTTCAATCATCCCCCTCTCTTATGAGAACCAAATGATAAGCATTATGAAGGTCCAGTTTTGTGAAGATGCATGTTCCCTGCAACCGTTCAAAGGCTAAAGACAACAACGGCAAAGGATACGTATTCTTTACCGTGATGCTGTTCAGCCCCTGATAGTCAATGCAAGGTCACAGGGAGCCATCCTTCTTCCCCACAAAAAAGAATCCACAAAAAACTTGCCTTTCGGCAGAGACGTACCTGGTAATAAATCTATAGCACAGTCATAGGGACGATGCAGAGGAAGAAAAGCCGCCCGGGACTTTCTGAACACTTCCTTCAGATCAGAGTACTCCGTAGGCAAGTTAGACAGGTCCACTGGCTCCCCCTGAAACACAGAACAAGACACAGATGAACAGGCAGACAAAAGACAGGAGGAGTGACAGTAATCTCTCCATGTGGCAATAAAGTTGTGCCCCCAGGCCACACGGGGGTTGTGGAGGACCAGCCAGGGGTGACCCAGGACAACATCCTTTTAGGGAAAAAAAGGGCACTGTAACATATGGCCAAATTAATGTTCAAAAGATTACCTTCAGCTCCTGAATCAACCAGCGCCTGGCAGGAGTGGGCACTTGATGGCCACAATAAATGAACAGGAAGTAGAGTAGAAGCAGAGGATTTTTCTGCACCAGATGCACCCGACCGTAACCTCGGAACTGTGGCCGGGCTTGGTCTTTTACCGGACACTTAGCTGCGAGGTGGCCTGCCGCACCGCAGTATAAAATAAGTCCCTTCTCTCTCTGGCGGTCCTTCTCCTCCCATGAAAAACGAGCCCTGCCCACCTGCATAGGCTCTGCATTAAAGGAGGGGCTGACGGTCTTATTCCCGACAGGAAAAAACTAAGGTGGTTCGGAGGTTAAAGTATGCAAAATACTTTCGTCTCTGCATTGCAGACGAGCATCAACATGACTCGCAAGTGTAATAAGTCAATCAAGGGGAAGTTCCAGTGTGAAAATCTCCTTTTGGATGCGATCCGCTAGTCCATTATGAAACATGTCCCATTGAGCCTCCTTGATCCAATTACACTCTGCGGCCAGAGTATTATTTGCGACAGTGTGCTGTCCCTGCCGAAGATCCGCTAGAACTCACGCTGCCTCCTGACCTGTGACTGCATGTTCGAACACTTGTTTAATCTCGTCCACGAGTGCTTTAAAAGAAGCAACACACAGATGTTTATTCTCCCAAACCACCGTGCCCCATAATGATGCCTTTCCAGTCAGTAAGTCATCACCAGCGCTACCTTAGACTGTTCCGTAGCATATGCCGATGGCTGGAGAGAGAAAAAAACAGTGAGCACTTCATTAAAAAGGCACGACATGGACTTCCGATTTAGTGTGATGGCGTAAAGACGCGTTGAGTCTTGCTCCCGCATTTTTTATTTTATAACTGTCTTAATAGCTCACCACTTATTTCTGTTTTACTGTTAATTGGATAATATTGTAGTCATACACATATCGACATTGAATGATGGCAGCTAAATCAGCAAAACAAAGCAAAAGGGATCAGAAAGTTGAGGCGTGTGGAGATGACGGTAAAGACGTTAGCATGGCAATGATTGCGAACCTCCTGGAGGAACACTGGGCTGCTCTCTCGGCAGATTTTAAAACCACTGTTTCGACACTCGAGGAAAAGCTGGACCAAATTCAAGCTATCGTGACGGAACACACATCGAAAATTGCTTCGCTGGAGACCCACGCAAATTCGCAGGAGGAGCGCATACATGCCTTGGAAACTACATGTGCTATGTTAACAGAGAGCAACACTAAACTGCTTTCCAAAGTTGTGGATCTCGAGTCCCGTAGTCGGCATAATAACATATGATATGTTGGGCTACCTGAATCTATTGAAGGACCTCGGCCCTCTATCTTCTTCTCTGACCTACTTGTGGAATTGTTTGGGTACGAAGTCCTGGAATCTCCGCCGGAATGTGACAGAGTGCATTGATCGCTGTCTGACAAACCGAAGCCGGGACAGAGGCCCAGGCCTGTTATCGTCCGTCTTCACAAGTTTCAGCAGAAAGAGAAGATTATTTGTGAGGCTAGAGCGAAGAGGGGAAAGCTTTACTATCGCGGAACTCCTATTGCTATCTATGAAGATTACGCACCAGAGGTGTTGGAACAACGTTCCAAGTACAAAGAAGTTCTATCTGAACTTTACATACTGGGTCTAAAACCATCACTGTTGTTCCCTGCCAGGCTAACTATTCTAACGAAGGAGGGAAATCGGAGAAGACTTGCATCGGTCGCTGAAGCCAAGGACTACATTGCATCTTTACGTTCCGCTGAGGACTAAACCTGAAGCGTCCAGTGCAGTAATTTGTGGCTGGTTCGGTTGGTGGCTCAGGATGTGGCGTTTGTAGAATGTTCTGAATCCTACAGACTTAAGAGGGTAACTGGTTATCGCTTGGTTGTTGCATGTTGATATGCCTGTGTTTTGATTGTTCTAGATTTGTGGACACCTCTTGTTGGACATTGTGGATGGGCTGTGCACCCTTGTGTTTACTTTGTTGGTTTTTGCGATTTTTCAGTAACATACCCGCCTTCTAGGCGTTGCTATGACAGCCTACAATATGCGCTGTCATAATATTTTAGACTAGTTCTGCGCCGTTTGTGTTTATATTGTGGGTGTATCCAGTGAATGCACATTATATATGGGTAAATGTATATATTTTAATTCTGGATGTTTGAGTTATGTTTAAATACGATCTTTTTTATTTGTTATTATCATTATTTATTTTATTCTATTTTTATATCCAGCTCTCATTTATTTTGTTTATCTTATCATTCAGAAGCTGGGTTACCTCTTTTTTTAACGCTAGCTGACTGTGGGATTTTAGAGCTGGGACACTCAGTAAGATGCAATGTTAAAGTATGTTTTCTTTCCTTTGTACTTGTACTCATCCCTCTTTTTCCAGATAAATGTACATTACACATGTGTATGTAAATATTTTGTTTATTCATTTACCCTTGTATTTTTTTTTTTTTTTTAATTATTTATTCTGTCCAATTATTATGCTGACCTTTATGTAAATGGTGGGAATGAGACGACGGAAGTGTTGAGCTGTTTTGCTTGGATGTTTGCACTTTGGGGGATATCTTTGAGGCCACAATTAGGGTTTGTTTGTCTTTTTTTTCTCTACTCTCTCTTTTCCTGTTGCAGAAGGTCAGATGGTTTCAAACTACTTCAACCCCATACATCGATCTAGATGGCTGCTGCTAATACTTTAAAGATGGGTAAAGGTATAAGCCTGATTTCATGGAATACTAAAGGAATGAACAAGGCCGTTAAGATTGGTAAGGTAATGACACAGCTGAAAATTTGAAAGGGGATATTATATTTCTACAGGAAACACATCTTAAAACAACAGATGTCCTGCGTATCAATAGAGCGTGGATGAGTTATGTATTTCACTCCAAATTCTCTGCGAAGGCTAGAGGGGCTGCTATTATTAGTAGTAAGAATATACAGTTTGGGCCAACACAAGTTATTGAAGACATTAATGGCCATTATGTCTTGGTATCGGGCTTGTTACAGAACCTTTCAGTAGTCCTAGTCTCTATCTATGCTCCCAATTGGGATAATGAACAATTCTTTATTAACCTCTTTGCTAAAATTCCAAACAGTGACACTCATCACATACTGATAGGGGGTGATTTTAATGTCTTGATAGGTCATCACCCAAACAAATTAGTTTATCAAAATCTGCGCAAGTAGTACTTAATTGCTCATCGTGTTTAGGAATTTCAGACCCCTGGAGGTTTAAGAATCCTCATAGTAAAGTCTTTTCTTTTTTTTCTCCTCCACATCAAAGTTTTTCTCACATCGACTTCTTTCTGATTGATAATAAATTGCTGCATCTGGTTACTGCTAATAGTTATCATCCAATAGTTATTTCAGATCATGCTCCCACATCACTTGATATTAATCTCCCATTTACTACCTCTCCATCTCTATGGAGATTTAGTTCTCATTTATTAGCGGATCAAGACTTTAAGAATTTTGTTGCCACTCAAATTAATAATTACATCGAATTTAATGATACCTCTGAAGTGGATAGTGAATTTTTTATGGGAGGCACTTAAAGCTTTTGTCCATGGTCAGATTATTTATTTTACTTCACATCTACGTAAGGCTGATAAGGCTAAGAGGAAGGAAATTTTAGATAAACTCTTTAAACTTGATGAAACATATGCCATCCCTCCCTCCTCGATCCCCAACCCCTTAGATTCATTAAACTACCCTAAAATTAACGAAGACACAGCTAAAGAACTAGGCAGCCCTATTTCCCATCAGGAGGTCCAAGAAGCTATTAGATCAATGCAGAATGGAAAATCCCCAGGCCCTGATGGGTTTACGGTTGAATTTTATAAGGCATATTCTAATTTACTAGTCCCAGTTTTAGTGAAGATGTATAATGATTCCTTTCAAAAAGGTAAACTGCCGGCTACTCTGTAGTCAGCATCCATATCCTTGCTTTTGAAAAAGGACAGGGACCCCACATCCTGCAGTAATTACCGACCAATCTCTCTGCTAAACTTAGATTGTACGATTTTAGCCAAAGTTCTTTCTCTTCGCCTTCAAGATGTTATGCCATCTATAATTTCTTTAGATCAAACTGGCTTTACATCGGGAAGGCATTATTTTTTTAATACTAGAAGATTACTTAACATTCTTTACTCTCCTTCATCCACCACCCCTGAAGTTATAGTTTAATTGGATGCAGAGAAAGTGTTTGACAGGGTGGATTGGGAATACTGTACCTGTTCTTTGCATTAGGTAAATTCGGATTTGACCCTAAATTCATCTCTTGGATGATATTTGCTATATATGACGTCATAAATTTTGGTCCTATTTTAAGTCTATGGGACTTTTTCACTTGTTTTTTCGTCCACTGTACAATGTCATATCATATCATACATATGCCCGATCTTATATGACTTATAAAAGTCATAGCAGACTTCTCTTCATTAAACCACATGATTTGACGCCTCTTTCATACATCTGTGATAAGCGGCAAGTTACATGTTGAAGTTTAGAGTAAAACATTGATGATTCCCAAACAGAATAATAGTAGTGATGCTTCACCTTTGGCAAGCACCACTAATTACAGAAATTATTTACAGATGTAATTACATGCAGGTATTTTTTAAAACAGAAGTTACAATGTAAAAACATGTATGTATACAATAAGTGCATTGTTTCAAATGATTAATTTAAATGTAAGTACACAGTAGTTAAGGCCACCTAATATGAAGTGGGGAAAATAAACAACATCAAAAACTGTTTCATGTTCAAAATAGCATTGTCAGACATCCATGAATAAAGTATTAGGCACCAGAGTAGTGACTGACAGTTTTACTGAAATTGTAGAAGGTACTTGTCCTAGCATTCTCCTGGGCTAAACAGTGTTCAAAAACCAGCCTTCTGTGCAGGATTTCCCTTTTTTATTAGATATATTTTTATATTTCAGTCCAGTTCCAAAACTGCAGCTTTTTTTGTTTGTTTTACACTGAAGACACAGCCATGCACAATTTAGAATTCAAAAAGTCTATTGCTTCAACCACAATTTAAAATAGCTTATCCAAAACAATAGTCCAAAACAGGGATTTTGCCACAGCACATGTATCAGGGTTCACACATTCAGAAAAAAATGGAGGCTTTACAAGAACCAAGTGGAATCCTGGAGTGAGTCACTGTGCTTTCCACAATTGTGGTGCTTTTCACGTTTTTACATTTTCATGTGCTCCTAGTCCACATCGGGCCCAAGCCCTCATTAAATACAAAGGGTCCACGGGCTATACATAAATTTGCATTGTGTGTGAGTGTTCCTCCTTGCATCTACAGTATAGGTTGCACAGCGAGTGTTTATGATGGCCGTGTTATCATAGCCTGCCTAATGGTGCTGTAGTATCTGTGACACGCACAAGACACTGCTATCTGTAGAATTTGCACCACCATCTCCATTATAGTTTTGATCTTGTATTTCTTAGAACAGGGTACACAATATTTACAAACACGTATTAAAGAGCAGCCTGAATATTACTGTCATAAGGTTTTCATTAAAAAAGAATAAAACATAACAACGTACATTAAATATCATCCTCAAATTTTTGTAATGCTAACTTATCAAAGGTTAAGAAAAGTAATTCAGTTATGCCATGCAAAAACTGGCTCCTATGATAAAACAACACTCCCATAGGTGGGGTTGTGACATCCATTGCAGTGTGCATGGAAGCAGTAGCACTATTTAGATATTGCTATCCATGCCTAGATGTCTATGGTTGTCACTAACTACTATATCTACTCTAGTACCCATCTGTCTACAGTGGAGTAGTCTAGGTGTAGTATCCTGAATTTTCACAGTGATTTGAGAGACAGACTAAAAGCAGGCTGAGGTTATCATATCTACGCACATACATAGCACAACTCTCACACAAACACTCATTTGTAAAGAAAGATATCAAGTCAACATAATCTATTAGACACCTACATCCTCTACAAGGGAGTACACCTAGGACTTCTACTCCTGTACTGTATAAATATATATTGTTGAACCAAGTGAGAATTAAGATAACCTCAGCAAAAATCAAACACTTTTAACTTGTGACCACTGTTGAGACAGGCATCAGAAATAGCACCCCTATTGATGTTTGTTCAAAACTGGAAAGCATTCAAACTAAAGAACGCAAACAAGTGGGAGGGGGTTTAGATTTACAGACTGTTCTCTTAGGCAGCGGTTCCCAATTCCAGTCCTCGCGACCCAGCGCTCTGCATATTTTGTGTGTTTCACGCATCGCTTCCGACATTTGTTATATTCCAACATTACAGCCCTTCGAAGTGGACATCACAAGATATTCTGCCATTATTCATTAGTTCAAAGCGAGCATATGTGTTCCAATTGAAGGTTATTAAAGCGTGCAAAACGTAAATTTAAAATGCATTTATTTACAGATGCACTTAAGTCACACTTCTCTAGTAAGTTTCATCTGTGTGTGAAGACGCTACATGCGGTGGCGTCGCGCAAATATCTGAATGAATGTTTTGAAGTATAGTAAACAGATTTCCCCCGCTTAGGGAGCAGGGAGCAGGGAGCAATGAACACTTTGCAGGGACCATGTCAATCGGATCGCAGTTCCTGCACGGACCTCACTTCTAATGAGCTGGTTATCTGAATCAGGTGTGTTAACTAAGAGAGACATGCAAAATGTGCAGAGTGGTGGGGCGCGAGGACCGGAATTGGGAACTGCTGCTCTTAGGGACCATTTACACAAGATGTGATCTACTGTTCAAAAGCAGCCAGACAGAGTTCAGTGGAATGCAACAGAACTGTTTGTAACACAATGTGTTAGACAAAAACATTCTGAGTATGCACACACTGAAGTAAATGTTAATCATTGCAAATGCTTGCTCCCACTAGTTATTATTCCTAGTAGCTGCCTATGTGTAAGCATTTATCAAATGTAACTTGCTCAGCAAGACTCTCTTCAAACTGTACTGTTTGTGGCAATGCTGAGAATGCAATGTGTACTTGCTTTGCAAGAACTTCATTCTGACAATGAGATCAAGCTTGCGTAGCTAATTGTCTGTGTAATTGTGCAGAGATTTGGACCTTAAAAACATGGCACTTGTGTCCTAAGACAAAATAGCAAGGCCAAATGCTGACACCAAAGTGTGATGCATGTTTCCAAAACCCTTCCTGTCTAGTCTGTAATACAAACTTTGAAAAAAAAAAAAAAAAAAAAAAAAAATTCATTGCTAATATTGAAAAATTCAAGGCAACACATTGCATTCAGATTTTTATGTTTTCCCAACGATTTGCAATGTAATTATCCCAATTACAATAAAGTTGTTGTCTTTACTAATATTATTTAGTTCTGATAAGGGACAGCGCTTTAGCCATGTGATTACCCCAACTACAATAATGTTGTTGTCCTTACTATTATTATTTAGTTCTGTTGATGAACAGCACTTAATTCCTTGTTCTACCAATGAATATATGTTTGCTCAGTCAATAGCCTCGTTCACAGCACTAGAAAATGTTTTTATAGACACATCATTATAGAAGACACCTGATGTTAAGTAACCATTATAGTGGTCAATGTTTGCATTTGTTGGGCTCTTGACCCTTACATCTTCAATATTAGGTTTTGTTTGACTGCAATTACTGAGTTATAACAGCCAGACAAGCCAAAAGGAAAACTTACCAGGTGGCATTGATTGTGCTTGACATAATCATCATATAGTGACTTGAGTATTTGACATAGGATTTCCTAACAGACTACAAGAAACTGTGAACAAAAGAGGAATTAGTTGTGGCATAATCGGACAGATGATGAAAATAAAGTTTATTTTAATTTAGACACACAGACATGAAGAATCAGCGTGAGAATCACAACAACGGTGACCATCAAAAAGCATGTTGTAGCCAATCAGAACTCATCCATGACTCCCATCATGCATTGTGGCATGAATAAATGATGAGAGTTCAGAGTTGATCTGTTTATCTGAATATGCCGTTTGTCACCATCGTTGAGATTCATGGGCTGGTTCTTGATGTCTATGTGTGCCGATGTGAAACACTTTTTTTTAAACAGGTTGTAAAAAAATCTTTCCAAAAAGTATAGGAAGTGCTGGATCTTCTGTGGATTGTCAAGATTATTACAATAAGCAAAGAAAAAAAAAAAAAAACTAACATATTAGACACTATGTGATTCACGTCAAACAATGAATATGTTAAAACACAATCATCACCTGAAGACATGAGCTTATGTTTGGCTGTTTAAACTCAAACACAGCAGCAAACAAAATATAGTATTAAAGATTTACGGGTCAAGAGCCCAACTAATGCAAACATTGACCACTATAATGGTTGCTTAAAAATTTTGGTTTTCTCCTTTGTTGATTCTGCTTATTAACATCAGGTGTCTTCTATAATGATGTTTCTATAAAAACATTTTCTAGTGCTGTGAACGAGGCTATTGACTGAGCAAACATATATTCATTGGTAGAACGAGGAATTAAGTGCTGTTCATCAACATAACTAAATAATATTAGTAAGGACAACAACATTATTGTAGTTGGGGTAATCACATGGCTAAAGCGCTGTCCCTTATCAGAACTAAATACTATTATTAAAGACAACAACCTTATTGTAATTGGGATAATTACATTGCTAATCGTTGGGAAAACATAAAAATCTGAATGCAATGTGTTGCCTTGAATTTTTCAATATTAGCAATGATTTATTTTATTTATTTATTTTTTTTACAGTGATACCAATCGTTTGTTATATTCCTAGCTTGGGATAAAATAATGTGTTAAATGAATAAATGTAAATGTGCACGTAGGTCAACAATGAAAAAAAGAGTAACAAGTCTTATGTGAATGGCCCTTCATCATGCAAATACTTTAGCCAAACACTCATCTCTGAAAGATTATACAGCTTAATGCAATTTTCTTTAATAATGTGTAAAGAGCAGATGTCAAAACACCAGCGCGGCTTTGAAACTCCATAATGCCCAGGAAGTAGCACATTAGCACACCCTACATTTGGCTCTGCATGGCTTGATTTTCAACATTTTGCATTTGCTCTTAAAATGCATAGTATAGACCTATGTGTTGTGGTATTCATGCCTAAATGCCAGGCAGAGATATTGCACATAAAAACACTGTCTGTGAATCAATTCTGAAAGTGATACAGAGAGAGAGTGTTGTGCTGTGTGTGTGTGTGTGTGTGTGTGTGTGTGTGTGTGTGTGCGCGCACTTGGATGGGTTAAATGCAGAGCACAAATTCCTAGTATGGGTCACCATACTTGGCCTCACGTCACCTCCTTTCCTTTATATTTTTGTTCAACCCCTTAAATCAAACCTTAAAGTCTGCACTTCAATTTCATCATGATTGTTTTATTTTAAATCTATTCTAGTGGCACACATTATCAAAATTGTGTCAGTGTCCAAATATAGATAAATAAATAGGTAGATAGATAGGTAGATAGACTGTCATACTGTAATATTGTTTTATTGCTATATCTAACAAAAACAATGATTTGAAAAAACGAACAAACAAACCAAAAAACTAAAAATAATTTATAATAGAATATTGTCTACAAAACCCTTAATAGTCCTAAAACTAGGAATGCTTTTATTTATGCTGTTTTTTTTGTGAGATTCATCTTAGTTCTTACATCTCTTGCTTTCTCTCTCTCTCTCTCTCTCTCTCTCTCTCTCTCTCTCTCTCTCTCTCTCTCTCTCTCTCTCTCTCTCTCTCTCTCTCTCTGTCTCTAGCATACTATCGTATGCTCTTTGACATTGTTCACACACAGTGTAGAAAGAAAATGATTGCTGTGAATAGCTGTGGTCATGCACATGTCTTGTGAAGACCCCTAAATTTTGAGGTACACATCTTCAGGCACAGGAAAAACCCTGTAAAACCCAAAGAAGGTTGCTTGTAATCCAAGACAATTCAGAATATATTAAATAAAATAATACATGGGATAATATTTGAGGTCTTTAATTCCAGAGAGAAGGAACACAAGAGTTGTTTTTCAGTTTTTCTATCTCCTTTTCAGATGTGTAGAGGTGGACACACACTGATGGACTGGTGTGGCAGTTCCATACATCACAACGTGTTTGAGGGCAGGGACCAGGGCCAATCCCATACTAAAGGCCTTGAATAGCTGTCAATCACCCTTACAAGGGCAAGTGCATGTGCAAGCATGTGTTTGTGTTAGTGTTTGTGTCCAGATTCAGATATTGTTTAATTGTGCCATCACACATAAACACACTGTACTTGCACTACTCTGTGCGTGTGTTTGTGTGAATGTGTATGCTTGTGTGTGAGGTTAGGGGTAACATCTTAACGGCTGCTATTCTTGATGGCTTCCTTGGCAGCTACAATCAGTGGAGTCAAGCTGGAAAGGGGCTTGGCAAGCTTCAGGAACGAGTGCTGTAAAGAGAAAGGATACATTTAGGACTTTAATTTTGATATCCATTTTGATCTCTATATTACATTAAACATTAAAGTCCTGCAGTGTGTTACAATTCAAAGAGAGCAATGCAACCATTACAACATCCTCATATTTCCGGACTGTTTTTTTTTTTAAATAATTTTAACATCTGTGTCTTTGCTCTAGCACCCTCAATCATTGCATAGTTAATCTGGTAATAAAGCTCACATTGATCCTAATTCCATTGACATCGTATTGCAGTGATATAATTACAAGACCTAATTTACCTGCATATAAAGTATATATGATTATGTTAATTACTATAATTATTTTTATAATGGTGATGACACTGATGTAGGTGCTCTGATGTAGCATGCAGATCTGTATCAAAAGAATTTCCTCAAAGGAGGCAAAAGGACAGCTGTTTTGCTCCCCTGAGACCACCGAGTATTAACAACCCCCCTAAAGTGTGCTGTGGGTTTGGTGTAAGGTAACTGAGAATAAATGGGAAAAAGTCAAGTGAGAGGAGGCTGATGCAAGCGGTTGGTGGAAATGGTGTATTCTCTTTATTATTAATGTTATATTTCTTTGATTATATGTATGTCAAATTATTTGTAAGTCTGCACTGTCTGTGCCATTTCTTTGCACTGGAAGCTCTTGTCACCTAGATAAGACAAGCTAGTCAAACGAGCATGGGAAAAGTGCACAGTTGACAACAGAGCTTCAGTAGAATAACAGTGAACTGTGGTCAGGCCGTATGTCAGTAAAAACTATGCAAGCATACATGCTTTGCCGCCTGCTGTAACCTGTATCATTTCACATTAAAGCGTGAATGAAACTATGAGTATGCATGTCAGATCTGCATCACACTCAACAGCGGCAGCTCTTAAAATAATAGAAGCCAGTTGCTGTGATGTCTATTTATCAAAGAACAAAATATATAAAAAAAGAAATCAATAACTTTTGTAGCTTTAAGGATTCATCTACATTTATTTCAGTATTTAGTGTTTCATAACTTTATTCAATTTCTGTATATTTCTTATTTGCTGAAGGGCACAGGTAAATAATGGGTTTATGTGAAGATTGTTTTAAGTTCACCTAAATTAGCTGTTCTCATTTTTTATGTTAAAACGGATAGCTCTCAACTATACTGCAATGTGCAATTAATTCGTTTTTTAATCGATTGACAGCACAAATACTAATATTCAATCACTAGTAATTAGTACTTATTTTTAGATGCTCACACCTATTAAATAAATGCTACATGTTAGTTATTCATTGGTTCTCATTTATTAGATACAAGTACTTATTCATCAGATACTTGTACCTTTTAAACATTTATTAGTACTTATTAATTACATAGGGTACACTATTCACTATTAACTAGTTGCTTATTTGTATGCATATTATTAGCATATTGGCTGTTTATTAGTCCTTATAAAGCACTACCTAAACATAGTGTAGGATCTCAGTGCGAATCAGACAATTCAGGAGATTCGATTAGAAGTTAAAACACTTCTACAGACTCATATTCCACAAGAGGCCCCGTCATAAATCTGACGTTTGATACCCTGGTGCCAGCCAGCTCCAAGCAACCATTTAAACTAGAAGCTTAAAACTAGGAACTTGCAACATTAACACAAAAGGACACTTGTTGATAAGGAAAGAGATTGTCAACTTTGGAGCAAGTAACCAAGATTAATTGTCAAAGAGATGCACATCTTGAACATCACATGACAATCATTAGAGATTTCGGTTGGTGGGCTCCCCCCAGGCACAGGACACTGAAATTCTTTCAACACCCTTTGACCTTTTCCTCCCTCACAGAACACATCCTTCCACAGTATGGCACAGGAAACTGCCTGTTCACATATACACCTAAAAGGATGATAAAAAGGACTATGCATTACCTTCTTATACTCTTTGTAACCCATACATTTGCCTATTATGTTTTAATCACTTATTGTGTATGTCCCTTTTGATAACTATTGAATAGTTTAATGGTTTATATTGGTGTTTGGTATGCGTGAACTCGAAATTGCATTCTTGAAATGTTTCTATAATTCAATTCTTTGTAAAATGTATTTTAGTCTGGTTATCGAAATCATGTCCAAATGTAACTTTGCCAAGAGCGGGAAAATTGGGACCACGGGACCGATAAGATAACATTGTGATTTATGGTTAGGGAGGAGGAACCAGCAGTACCCCGACTTAGGACAATGTTTTAATTGGTCAAGACACCATTTGGGATGTGTCCAAAAGCTGACTTTAAAGGACTCAGGACACCATTCAAATCACTCTCTTACTCTTACGCTCTTACTCCATACTCTTGCTCTCTTACTCTTACGGCTTCGTGCCGCCCTGTTTCGACGCTGCCTGGCCTGCATGCCAGCCGCTCCTCTAAAGTAAACATGAGGAGATCGTTACACTTCTGTCTTTTACTTTAATTCTTTTTATTTCTTTCCGTTGAGAGTTTCGTGTTCTAGTTAAGTTTTGCCGCAAGCCGTGACCCAAACGTCTGTGCTGATCCGAACTCTAACCAGCGCACAACTCCACATCATCAGGCAACGCCCAAGAAGACATCACATCGACCTACCACCAACCAATCGACAACCTCGGGAAGGTCGCGAAAGGAATTCCCTCGGCACAGAAAAAGGCAACTCAAGTAACCTCCAGGTTCTAACTGAACTGGTGCATTTGATAAAAAGTTTAATAACCTCTTTGAGAGACTCAATACGAGGGTTAGTTAAGTGATTGATGGTTGTTCAGGTCTAAGCAATTACACATATTGCTATAAACTTGGGACTTCATATTTTCATTCCTTTAAACTCATTCTTTCCTCACTTTCTCTTTCTGCAACCTGTGTGAATGCGTGTGTTTATGTTAGATTAGTTTGTATGTGTTAGGTTTATCCAATAAAATCATATTTTTATTAGAAAAGAGAAGTATCTTGTGTTTTGTGCTTACAAGTTAATGTCTTAAACTGCCGATTTTGCTACTGTGCTAACACATAGTGTTTTCACTATATTCTGGATAGTAATATCCATTGCAGAGTTTCTGTTACATGGCTTGTTTAATGAATCGCGGGTCGACTCTGAACAGCCGTAAAACGGCGATTCTGTTTAAATTCCCTATTGAATCATATTCGATTCCCTTTGAGCTAAATTAAATGTACTTAATCCCTACAATAGCTACTAAAATCTAACTTACTAACTATCAATAAGCAGCAAATTAGGAGTTTATTGATATAAAACTGTTAGTTAAATATGTGTTCGCTAATTTAGGTGTTACTGAACTGTTATTAGTAATTACAAAGATACTAGAGTCTAATAAATAAGTACTATTACCTAAAGAATTACTACTATCTAATGAAGATAGTAGAAATAGTTTTTAACTAGATATGTACATTTTCTGAAGAAAATGTGAGTGGTGCTTGCCTCTGCAAAACTCGGCACTAGGCACTAACACTAAACCCTATTAATCTTAGCATCATGTTAACAACATGCTAATTGTGTTAACTTTATGCTAGCAACATTTTAACACAACATATTGACATGAAATTAGCATAATGCTAACATGTTTTTAACACGATGCTAACACGATTAATATGATGCTAGCAAGATGTTAATATGATTAACAGGTTAAAATGAAGTTATTGATTAGTGTGTCATTAGCATAATGCTAGCATGTTTTTAACATGATACTACCATGATTAGCATGATGTTAACATGATTAACATGTTGTTAACACAAATTTAACATGATTAGCATGTACCTTAACATAATTCTAGTATGTTTAACATTATGCTAAAACAGTTAACATGTCAGCATGATGTTAGCATGCTACTGGCATGCTTTATCACTTAGGTAGGCAACCCTAGCATGCTTTAACATGTTTTAGCAGTTAGCTAGGTGATGCTAGCATGATATAGTATACAGATCTGGCCATTAAAAATGCGTCTATTTTCACGCGGCAGCCTGCAATTCGGCATGCGTGGCCACGCGTCCTACCGCAGCGGCTTTTTTAGATTTTTTTACAATGTTGTTGCACTTCATATAATATCCACCAGGTGGCGCAAGGAACAACATTCTGTAGCCAAACACCATGGCCAGCTCTAGGGGGCGTTGGTCACAAATACCAGTACAATAGTTCAATGATTCCTCTTTCCTGAAATTATGGTTCAAACCAATAGCAAAAAGATAGCCTATTCATAAGCAGGTGCAGTTGTATTGTTATTTTGTTTTCTTTCTTTGTTTTCCTGACGAACATTTATTAGACTGCATCGGAAATAGAACTGTTAATTTCGGTTATTTTATTTTTCCAACCGACAACTGACGTAAACCGCTAAATTCGTTTTCAGGGATTAATTATACACAAGCAAGAAGCAGCATAAACATCAGAACCTCACGCGCAGAGCTTATGCACAGAGAAAAACCCAATAAACCTATATATAATAATAAATAAAATAGGCCCATATAAGAAATATGTTTTTCTTTTCTGAATGAATAATAATTTAACAAATTAATAAGTAGCAAGCCTGTATGCAGAATTTTAGGCAATTTCTGTGATGCGCCCTTAAACCAGCATCTTGTTTCCATTTTTTTTTTTTTACAAATAGCCTACACATCTGTTTTTTTTATTGTGATTGTACACAAATAACAGAAATATGTAAAATAGCATAGTTTTGAGCAATGCCGTACTCTTGAACGAGTATTGTAAGCTGTATCCACTTTATTAAGGGGAAAAAAATCAAGTGATCCTGATGGCTCCGCGGGCAGTTAAATAACTCGACAACTTTCACCTTCAGAATAAAATACATTATATATTTCAGCGTTTTAAAGCAACATCAAATTAAGATATGCATGTTTAAGAGGTAGTTCGTCTTTTTCTTTTTCTAAGATACACAATTTTAGATACACTGACAATTAATTTGAGTAGAGACAAATAGAAATGGGGAGGATAAATATAAACTACAGTATTTTTGCGATTTTGGTGCTTAGAAATTTATTCTAAGCGGGCAGCGGGTGAATAATATAGTTAATATAGCGCGGAGCGGGTGGACGCGGAATAAAACCTCGTGGAAGCGGGACTGGAAAAGCACTTTGTTATAGACTATTTAGATACTTCATCATCAAGCAAAAATTTATTCATAAGCAGGAGCAGTTTTATTATTATTTTCTTTTCTTTTTTTCCTGATGAACTTTTATTAGACTGCATTGAAAATAGAAATGTTAATTTCTGTTTTTTTTTTCCAAACGACAACCGACGCGTTTAGTTATTATTAACGACAAGATTGTGTTAAATTACATTTAAATTTAAATTGAAACGTGGCTGTGACACATTAATAACAGCTAAATTCGTTTTGAGGGGTTAATTGTACACAAGCAAAAAGCAGCAGAAACATCAGAACGTCACGCGCAGAGCTTATGCACAGAGAAAACCCCAAAAAAGCTGTATGTAAAATAAATAAAAATGCCCATATGCGAAATATAATTTTCTTAATGAATAATAATTTAACAAAACGAAATAAAATAAAATTAATAAGTAGCAAGCCTATATGCAGAATTGTAGGCAATTTCTGTGATGCGCCCTTAAACCAGCATCCATTTTTTTTTTTACAAATAGCCTACACATCTGTTTTTTCATTGTGATTGTACACAAATAACATAAATATGTAAAATAGCATAGTTTTGAGCAATCCCGTACTCTTGAAGGAGTATTGTAAGCTGTTTCCACTTAATTAAAGGGGGAAAAAAAGTTATCCTGACGGCGCCGCGGGCAGTTAAATAACTCGACAACTTTTACCTTCAGAATAAAATACATTATATATTTCAGCGTTTTAAAGCAACATCAAATTAAGATATGCATGTTTAAGAGGTAGTTCGTCTTTTTCTTTTTCTAAGATACACAATTTTAGATACACTGACAATTAATTTGAGTAGAGAGAAATAGAAATGGAGAGGATAAATATAAACTACAGTTTTTATAGAGTTAAAAATTAATTAATTAATTTATTATTATTATTATTATTATTATTATTTTGATTTGTTTTTGCGATTTTGGTGCTTAGAAATTTATTCTAAGCGGGCAGCGGGCGAATAATATAGTTAATATAGCGGGAGCGGGTGGATGCGGAATAAAACCTCGTGGAATCGGGACTGGAAAAGCACTTTGTTATATCCTATAGACTATACTTCATCATCAAGCATGGGCGTCGGAAGCAAAATAAATGTGGGTGGGTCCTCCCCCAGAAAAAAATACTTTAGTATATGCCATTTTCTGTAGTCTGGTGCCTTTTATGTAATGTTTTTACACAATGCAAATAGGCCATATTTACAAATATTACAAAAGACGGCCATTGCGCAACATTTTCAGTGGCGCAAGTGATAATACGAGTAACATATCGTTTTTGACGCGGGAGACCTGAGTTCGCGTCCGCCTTTTGGTGAAATCATTTTCGAAATCGTCTCCCTTTTCACTTATATCACATCGGAAAGGCATTTGTTTATTTGTAATTTAATGAAATAATTGAAAAGTTGAAATAAAGTATCAACTAGGGTTAGGTCACCTAACTTAAGTGTATCTGAGCACTATACTGTACTTTTAGGAGTGTTAATAATTAATTTTATTATTATTATTATTATTATTATTATTGTCTTTAGATTTGTTCTTACATTTTTGATGCTGTACATTATGATGGCGCACTGCCCATGCAGTTTTTTTTTTTTTTTTCTTAAAAACTAATTGAAGTGAAAGGGAAGAAACCCATGTAGATTTGGCCTAATGTCCATGTAAATACTATAGCCTAGTATTATATCCTAATATAGAAAATAATTTAGACAAATAAACAGAAGGCTCACTTTTCAAAACAATAAAGCTTATATGACTGACAACGAATACAATTGTTAAGTATCAAAAGTGCTCCAGTGAGTTATGCAATTTTTTTCCACCTTTTTTCTTTTTCTTTTTTTTAAAGTGGAAAAGTAGTTCTTCTATTTCGGAGAAGTTCGTTAAGTCTGTCTCTTAACAGCTTCCAGTCAGGAACTGCGGGTTGAATCTCCGACCAACGATCAGTACAAGTTTTT